>NC_056746.1:699229003-699374003 GCF_019279795.1 Protopterus annectens | reverse complement strand
TAATTAAGTAATTTTATAGCTCAGTACATTTTTTATTTATTCATAACATTATTCCATGAATCTATATAAAAATAAGCTGACACCACGAGGAATATGTTCTGCTTCTTAAAATGCAACTTAATAAACAAGGAATACCATGGCTTGCCTTAAAATAACTGCTTCTTCATCTGCGTGAAGGCATATTTTTTATTAGTGTGAAAGCACAATTTTTATAGAGAATGCCTCTTCTAAAATTAAGTGGTGATTTCAGAAGACATGCTTTCTTTGGAACTGAAATGAAAATGGTTTCCTTTTCAAAAACCACTGTACTCTTTATTAATATTAATGTAAACAACTTTCATCACCTCATCTCTTTGAGACTTTGTACTTAGGATCCTGCTTTCATACTTGACCAGTGAGCAGTGTTTGTTGTAGCATAACTTTTTATGAAAAGAAAAAAATGAAAATTGACAACAGTATGTAATTCTAAACTGGAGTGTGAAATGTATTTGAAAGGAAAAGCTTTAAACCGTATATATTCCTTTACAAATGTATTGTGTCAGTCTGTGTAAACAAACTCATCCAGCAAAATATAAGTGCTTATAAATGGCCTATGAACTTTTCCTAATTGAACGACTTGTTGAATGACATTTTTTCAGCTGTACTTTTACTTCTTTGAAAACTACTAAACATGTTTTATTTCCTGTTTTGACATCTTTTGACATGCACATATCAATATCAGCATAGTCTATGAACAAAAACATTTTCCCCTATAGTCATTGTAGTTTTCCAGAACAAAAGATCAGCTTAGAAAAAAATATTCCTTTCTGAAACTGGTTTCCTGTGGCTAGGATGTTAATTCATTTTTGTATCAAGGCTTTTGCTTTGATATTTATGCAGACAGTCATATTTTTTTCTACATATTTAAACACCCTTCATCATGACTGAGTTCATGCAAGATGTACTTTGTGTACCCTGCAGTCAGATATGCATGAATCCATTTCCAGGCTCACAAAATATAATTATCTGTGCACAAAACAAACAGCTTCAGGGTAGCACTGCTGGAAGTTTTGCATATCATGTAATTCAACAGAACTCATTACAAAATATTATAGAGTTTATAAACATTCTTGTAAAGCATATTTAAATTGTGTAACACCTGAAAAATCTTATTAATGGCTTCTAACAGTGGAGTATGGCATTTTACACCAGCTGTGATTTTACAGAACTGTAAATTCATGGTACAATTACTATCTAGTGAAGGTATGGACATGCTGCATTTTAAAAAGTTATCATATTCCTTATAGGGTGTATAGGTTCATAGGTTCATAGGTGTGTACTAGGCTAATGGCCCTGGAGCCTTTACAAGTCTAGCCCATAGGATTACCCTGGCATCGTGCCACCCAACCTTAGTTCCCATTGCTTCTGTCGAGTAGAGCTACTGGAGTAATCCCTGGCGTGAATTTTCTATTTCCCATCCACTCATCAAGATTTCTCTTGAAAAGGGCCAGTGAGATGCTCTGTTTGACATGTATGGGAAGTCTATTCCATAGCATGGGCAGTCTCTGGGTTATGAACCTGTCCCTCCAAGATGTTCTTTTCATTGTGGTAATGAGGTTGAGGTCTCTGGAGCATGTAGTGCAGAGGGATTGGGATTTCTTTAGATGTATAATTTCTAACAGAGCTGGGTAAGACATGGCTTTGTAAGTCAAGCAGAGATCGCCTCTAAGTAGCCGACATGAGACAGAGAATTGTCAGAGTTTTTTTTAGTCTGTCCATATAGGACAAGTGTTTAAGGCCTAGAATTATCTTTGTGAGTTACGTTTGCAGCCTCTCCAGTTGTTGCAGGTGTCTAGTGAGGTACATGCCAAATGGGGCATTGTACTCGATGACTGGCCTAATGTGGGAAGAGTAGAGTGAGAGAATGACCTCTTTTTTCCTGGTTACAAAACCCTTAGTAATGAGATATGCCACATAGAAGGACTTTCTGACCACAGTAGCAATGTAACCACCTTGTCTTCATCCACAGCTCTGGTGACTGATTCAAAGAAGTCAACCAGGTTGAGCAGGCATGATCTACGCTTCACAACACCAAACTGTGCGGGATCCAGAGTTTGGAGATTCCCTATATCCTTGTTTATTGTATTTTGATTGTGATTTTTAAAGACTCTATTCCCCTTAGCTCTGGGGTTTATAAAAAAAACTAGTACTTTTATTCCTGTGACTAATCCTGTTATTGCCGCCTTTCATGATGAGTGTGAACAACAGTTGTACAAACTTTATGAGCATAATGATTTTAAAAAGCTGTACAACCTGACTAAATTTGAATATGAGGCTTTATTAAAATTTTGAAAGAATAATGAAATCATAATTAAAGAATCTGAAAAGGGTGGTGCAGTTGTAATCATGAATTGCATAGATTATATTAATTCTGTTAATGAACTCCTATCTGATGAGTCTGCATTTAGGAGAATAGATTCTTCTGATATTGCCAAGTATATTAATCATATTAATATAAGTATGTTTGACTTGCAAGCCATGAATGATATCTCATTTGAGATTTTTAACTATTTTACTATTCTATTCCCAAGGTTCCAGTGTTATATGGCCTACCAAAAGTACATAAGTTATTGTCCCGCCCACCAATGAGACCCATCGTATCGGGTAACGGATGGGCTACAGAACCCATTTTGCTTTATTTATAGAATATTTTAAGTAAATTTTAGTACGTTAAAAGCTTTATTAAAGATACTGATGACTTCCTTACCCAGCTCTTTGAATGGTATAGGTCTGGTGACTGCAGATCCCCCACCTTTGTTACATTGGATATTATAGTTTCATAGTTTCATAGTTTAGTACTAGGCTATCTGCCCTGGGGCATTTGTAAGCCTAGCCATAGTGATGTGGCTTTCGCCACCCCATGAAATGGTACAAAAATACACAGAATAGATTTAGAATACTGTGCCTCTGTGTAGTAGTGACGCAGTGAAGTTCCCCTTATATAATAGAATTAGTTTACTGTGCCCCTGTCTAGTAGTGACACAGATGTGACCCCTGGGGTAAACTTACGATCTCCCATCCACTCATCAAGATTTCTCTTGAAGAGAGTCAGTGAGGGGCTCTGCCTAACATGAACTGGGATCTTGTTCCAGAGCATGGGAAGCCTCTGGGTTATGAATCTATCCCTCCAGCATGTCCTATTCATACTTGTGCCGAGGTTTAAGTCTTTAGCTCTCGTGGTTCTGATGGATTTGGGTTTTTTGAGGTGGAGCATGTCCATCAGTTCCTGATTGGACATGGCCTTGTACGTCAGGCAGAGATCACCTCTGAGCAGGTGGTATGCTACTGAATAGAGCTGGAGTTTCTTTAGTCTGGCAGAATAAGACATATGTTGGAGACCCTTGATCCTCTTGGTGAGGTACTTTTGTGGTCTCTCCAACTGTTGCAAATGCCGGGTGAGGTACATACCAAATGGGGCATTGTACTCAATCATGGGTCTAATGAGGGAGGAGTATAGGGGTACAATGACATCCTTGGATCTGGATGTGAATCCCTTCATGATAAGGTGTGCAAGGTAGAATGTTTTTCTAACCACTTTGGCAACGTGGGTGTCAAATGAGAGGTCGCTGTTGACTTGGGTCCCTAGTCTCTGATTACTTTTTCCATACTCATCGGGTTGCTGCCTATGTGATAATTTGTGGGTACTTTGTTTTTCCCAGAGGGGATGACTATACATTTTTTGGCATTTAGTTTAAGGCCATGACTCCGGCACCAGTTGTCCGTTTCTGTGAGGCCATTTTGTAGGATGTATGTGTCCGCTGGTGTATCGACTATGGTGGCTAGTTTGCAGTCATCTGCGAACTTTGTCAGCCACAACCCTCCCATGTTTGCTTTAACATCTGAGAAATAAATGCCGAAAAAGAGGGGTCCCAGGACAGATCCCTGTGGGACACCACTTGTGACTGGCTTTGAGCCTGACATTGCTCCAACGATTTTAACTTTATGGGTTCTGTCCTTTAGCCAGTTTGCAACTCATCTAGTGACATAAGGGTTTACGTTTAAGCTGTTGAGCTTATCTATGATGCCTGAGTGGGGTATTCTGTCGAAGGCCTTAGCCATGTCCAGGTAGGCTGTATGGACTGCTTTGCCCTCATCAATGGCTCTAGTGACTGTTTCAAAAAAGTCAACCAGGTTCAAAAGGCAGGATCTGCCCTTTACAAAGCCGAACTGGGTGGGGTCAAGTGTCTGTAGGTCCCCAATGTCTCTGTTTATGAGTTCCATAATGATTCTTTCCATAGCTTTGCAGACCAGGCTGGTTAAGCTTATGGGGCGGTAGTTCCCAGGGTCTGTAGAGGTACCCCCTTTGTGGAGTGGGACCACTGTTGCTGTACACCAGTGTTTAGGTACATATCCTGTAGTAAGGCTAAGGTTAAATAGCATTTTTATGTGCGGGTTTAGCTCCTCTTGGAGTTCACGTAACACGCAACCTGGGATACCGTCTGGTCCCATTGATGTTGTGTTTTTAGCTTTGCTGAGGGCGGCTCTCACTTGGACATCTGAGATGACAGGGAGATTACATTCAGCTGGGATAAGTATTTCTTCTTTTGGGGTTGAGGGAGGGGAAACATTTGCACTGAACCTGTCAGCCAGAATGTTAGCAATATCTGTGGGTTCAGTGTATGTTTTGTTGTTGTGAACTAACTCTGAGCATATCAGAGGGTTTCCGCCCAGGTTTCTAACATAGCTGAAGAAGGCATTGTGGTTATCTTTAGTGTCCTTAGCGATTTTTCTCTCAAAGTTTGCCTTGGATGTTTTTATGAGAGAACGTAGTTTTCTGCTAGTGTTGATCAGAGATGTCTTCCCTTTATGGGATTTTGCTCTGTCATGCAGTAGCTTCCTTCTTTTGTTATACAATTTGTTAATGGCTGAGGTCCACCAGACAGGATGCTTGCCTTTGTGGAGAGGGACTTGGATTTATTTGGGATTGCATGATCCATGCATTCTTGGAGATGTCCATAGAAAGCATTTGTGAAGGATTCAGCATTGTGGGATGTGGTATCCACTGGCCCAGTGGGCTTAAAGGATACCATCTCAGTCTTAAGAAGAGTGAAGTCTGCTTTTGAGAAGTTTTTCACTGTGGTCTTTTGTGCTGGGGTGGAGGTGGGATATGTATATCCAGGGTGATTAGTTTGTGGTCAGATCTCACTAGTGAGGGGTATACCTCCGGTGTGGAGCATTTTGTCCCCATGTTTGTGATGATCAGGTCTAGTATATTATCTCCCCTAGTGGGAGAGGTGACAAGTTGTTCCAGTGCATTTGAATTTATGAATTCCAGGAACCTTTGGGCTAGGGTGTTAGGGCTAGAATAATGTACCCAATCTATGTTAGGGTAGTTGAAGTCTCCCAGTATGATGGTATTTTGTGATACATTCATATCCACCAATGTCTTCAGGAAGGCTGAGTGGGGTTCTTGAGATTGGGAGGGTGGTCTGTAACATGCTACCAGTTGTATAGCAGTTTTGCCTATGGTTAGTTGCACCTGTATGGTCTCCAATGCTTCATGTGTTGCTACTAACCTGGAGGTGTGGGTGTCCTTGATGAATATGGACACTCCCCCTCCCTTTGTGGTTTGGCCCGGGTTTTGGGGCCGAAAAGCATGATATGAGGTATAGCCTGGTAGTGCTGGGGTACTCCCAGGAGCCTTGAACCAGGTTTCAGTTACTGCACAGACGTCGATGTTCTCCATACTGAGGAGTGCATCGAGTGCCTGCATCTTGAGATTTAGACTTCTGGCGTTGAGCAGCATTACCCTTAGTTTTTTTCCATTTTTGTTTTCTAAGGTGGTGGGTTTGTCTTTTGTGCCTTGCCTAAAAAAGGCACTATGGGGGTGGCAAGAGCCTTAGCCAATATCCGGAAGCCCAGTGGTGACAGGTGCAAGCCGTCCCTTGCGAAGCAGCGTGGCTTGTCCAACATGTCATCCCAGGCAGACAGACATTGGATCCCCTTAGAATGACACCAGTACTTGAGCAAATTATTAAAGCTGATCATCTTGTCTTTGTATTGTGGCATCATTTTTGGTGAGGGCAAGATGCTGCTCAGGGTCAGGGTCATACCAGCCTGGGCTACATAATCAGAGAGCTCCTCTATGTCTCTTTTCATGTAGTCCAGGGAGGTACGTCTCAGGTCATTCATGCCAGCATGGACAATGACAGAGTCATATTTGTACTTGCTTTGGAGTGACCTGAGTGCGTGTGTTATGTGGCAGATCCTAGCTCCCGATAGGCAGCTCACAGTCACCCTCTCCTTGTTTGGCCTGGTAAGCGGGACATCAGTGTGTCTGACTATAGAGTCACCTATTACTAGTGTATCAGGCATGGTGTTTGGCCTTAAGGGCTGTGATTGATTGACACACTGATTTATTGAAGTATGTGTTGCATGTGTTTTGTTTTGAGGTGGTGGATTTTTGGATGTCTGCTTTGGGAGCCTCTGTTGTTTTGGTAAGATTTTTATTAGAGCCTCCGAATATGTCTTTGTGTTTTTATGTGTTTGGTTTGCAGTTGTGGTAGGTCTATGTGGGACTGGGTTTGTTGTGTGTGTGGTTACCATCTCCTCCTGTCTGGTCATGCCAGCCCTGAGTTGAGAGAGTTCAGCCTCCAGTTTGGCTATATAGTTGCATCTCTCACATGTATTTGTGTTTGTTGGGAGGAGGAGAGGGTTGTCTGTGTACATGAGACAATTGTAGCACTGTCTCAAGATACCCAGATTAACCAGATGAACTGGAGAGGATGCCAGTAATCTACCACTCGTCATGCTAGAACAGTATAAGGGAGTGCTGTGCCTTTAAGGGAAGTGGATATTCACAGGAGAGGTAGGTGGATGTAGTGCTTACTTAGTATGAGAGTGCTTACTTAGTAGAGAAGTTTTGAGAACAAGTGCTAGGCTTATAATATAGTGAGTAGTTTGATTATACTAAGAGTAGAGCTTCCTTAAGGGAAAATTTGAAGAGCAGACTTGGCGGAGCCAGAAGAAGTTTAACCTAGTTTAACTGGCACTGCACTATGCGCACAAACGCGCAAAGCCGTGCAAATATTGATTTTAAACAGGGAACTTCAAAAGAGCTAGAAATGGTCCAAAACAACCAATTACTACAGCTCTTGTGCTGAGGTCACTTCCTACAGGGACAGGTAGGCTGCTCAAGGCTCCCCACTCCCACTGGTTAGCAAAGAAACTTCCTTCTATCCAAGTAAGGTAATGGACAACACAGGAACTACACCACAGCCCAGAATACAGCAATGCCTGTAAACTGGTCTAAACTAGTCGAAGAGAGGCTGGAAAACAAGGATTATTTTTTTGTTTTTTTTTTGTTTTTAGATAGAAACACACAGAAAATGCAGAAGCAGAAACAGTAATAAATCAAGTTACACAGGCTAGCACACTTTAGTGGGCAGCCTCAACAGTTAAATTAAACAAACAAACAAACAAACTTTCGATCAAATTTGACTAAAATGTAACTTTAAGTGCAGATATTAAAATAATGCAGCAAACAGCTAAAAAAAACAGTTTAAGCTTGTTTAGGGTAAGCTAGAGAAGCTATTTCAAGTAAAAAAACTGCAAAGATACTTAAATCCAGAAAGTAGTCACTTTTCTGAGTTCTCTGTAGCTAGGACCACTCTGCAGGACCACGAGGAGCTTGTCTGAGTAGTATTAAATCATTGTTTACTGTTATCTCTAATCATTATGGTGCTAATGCAATTAGGGATATATTATGTGAATTTCACCAATACAAAGGGAGGGAGATTGAAACAATATGTGAACTACTTGAATTGGTACTTGAGAACAATATTTTTTAATTTAATGAATAGCTATACCATCAGATTGTGGGTGTAGTGATGCTAATCTTACACTTAATAAATGGGAAGAAGCCTTTGTCTATAATGGACCAGAGAGATTTTCCTCTAAGATAGGGTTATATAAGTGATTTGTACATCATGTGTTTTTAATTTGGCATGGCCAGTATGAAGAACTGGTTGAGGTTGTTGATTTTTGAATCAAAGTATGCCCTTTTTATGATTTGAGATGAACTGTTCCACATCTAAAATTCATTTTTAGATGTTAAACCAGTTTATAATGTTTCTGAAATTAATGCCAGTATTTTTATGAAAGATGTACAAACAAATAGGTATTTCCACAGAATGAGAATGCATGCTCAACATTCTTTTAAATAATTGTAAAAAGTCAATACCTATGGGCAAGTAAGTTAAGTGCCAGTGTAGTAGACTGCATTAATCAGATGTCTGATATGACAAATTAATTTAAGGAAAGAGGCTATGACCTGGTAATGTTGGACAAGATCAGGATGGATGTTCCAAAAGAAAGGAAGGGTAAGGCTAAACCTTGTTACTCTGATGGTTATAGCATATCTAGTAGAAATACTACTGAAGAACCTACTGTTATTGTGCATTATTTAACTACCTTTAGCAGATGCATTGATGTGGTCAAATAAATAATCACGAGTAATTGGAGTATTTTGAAAGCTTTACCAAATCTTAGATTGATCATAGGAGATGCACTATCTTTTGCTTATAAAAACTGTTCAAACATGCATACTCGTAGCATGTATAATAAAATGTTAGAACTCCATGCTTGGATCTCCCTCAGCATATCAGATATTCTTGCCATAACTGAAACATGTTACAACATGTAACATGAAACACCAAAACCCTATATACTTGACTCTGAAATATAATTCCCTGGTTATAATATCATGAGGGCTTGTATAACTCAAAAAAGATTGTGGAGTAGCTTTACTGTACCCTGACTATCTTGAAATTTTCCCCTACAATAAACCTATTCCCAAATTTCATAATGCTGAATTCCTCATCTCTCATCTTAAACTAAAAAAAATAAGCAACTGTCTATAATTGTACTCTATGTTGCCCCAGATAATAATGCTGCAACCCTAGCAAACATCCTAAAGTGGTTCTCACTTGCAGTTTCTAATGAAAAGATAATCCTAGGTGACGTCTGATTGGCAAATTATCTCCACAAAATATCAATCAACTAGCTTAAACCTATTTGGATTTCCTCAACTCATTTCCTCCCCCACACATTATAACTATCCCAAAACATTGTATCAGTTCTGAACTGGATATCAGTGTCCAGTTCCACTAATTATGCCTCCAATGGCACCCTTTCAGATTCCCTCCATGATCCCTGTATAGGCAAACCTATCATACCAAACAACACTTAGAACTTCCCATAACCTCACTAATTTTAAACATTATACATTTAAAAGAATTCTAAGCTGCTTTAACTACTGCATCCTGAAAAATATTCCACTCAATGAAGCTGTGTAAAGATTTAACTAATTTTTCCTGAAAACTCTCAATAATCTGACTCCAAATAGAGGTGAAATAATAATAGCTTTACTCCTTGGTGATCCACTCAAAGCATTCACCTAATGTAGGAAACAGATAGGGCTTGGAAGGAATGGTTAAGATATAGATCACCCCAAAAACCTTCAACACTTTAAAGAACTATGATGTAACCATACTAAAAGAAAGATAATTGCAGAAAAGAAAATCTACTTCAATAACCCTTACTAAATCATTCTTCCAACCTTAAAAAAAAATCTGGCCTTCTATTAATAATATATTCCATCCTGGAACATCCACCACTCCTAATCCTGCCCCAAATAATAGTCCCTCTGAAATAGCTGCTCAGTTTAACACACATTTTATTAAAAGCATTAAAGGCCTTACTGCAGGTTTTTCATATAACAATCTTGACACCCATCCTAACCTCCTACATAAAAATTTCTACTTCTTAAACTGAAAAAGCTGTTCTCCTTCAGTAGATGATCTCCCAGCAGAGTACCTCAAGCTGTCTGCCAGTTCTGTAGCCTATCCTGTGACACTTCTAATTACAAGAACAATCAAGAAATCATACATTCCTTCTATATGGAAAACATTCTCTGTCATCCCTCTTTATAAATAAGTTCATTCACAAACAACTTCTTCAACATATTCCCACACAGCATGCTTTTAGACTCATCTGTAGTACTACCACGGCCTTATTAACTTTTACAGATACTACTAACAAAGCCAGAGATGAAGGCAAACTTGTTTCCCCTGTATTTCTTGATCAGTCTAAAGCTTTTGGTCTAGTCTCTGACCAAAAACTCTTCTACTAGCTGTCTTCCCTTGTGTTATCACAACCCACACTACTATGGTTTAATAACTATTTATCCAATAGATACCAGTCTGTTAAATGGATCTCCACTTTTTCTCCCTCCCTTCTTGTCAATACTGGTATGAAACAGGGTTCCAGTCTCAGATTTCTACTCTTGAATATAGTCACTGTCAATTTACATAAATCCTCTCAGCAAGCTTCCCTCATACAATACACCAATGATTCTACCCTAATATGCATTTCTGACAACCTAATACATCCTCAGATAACTTCTCAAGAAGCTTTAACTCTGTTGAAAGCTAGTTACAGGATAATCACTTGTTACTAAATCCCCAAAAATACCTATATCATTTTTCTTTTTTACAAAATTCCATTTCCATAAAAAAAAAAAAAAAAAAAAAAAAACAACTTTGAAATTTCTTCCTTAAATAATACCATGATTGAAGATACCCCACATACAAAACTACTTGGCATATCAACCAACAACAATCTTAAATTCGATTTATATATCCACAACAGCATCAAGAAAACCCATCAAAAAGTAGGCACCCAGGGCATGGCCAAGATGAGCACTGAGTAACAACACTTTCTCTCTGCTCTGTCCTTACACAATATTTATGACAGGATTTTTTTGAGTATATCTATCCTAATTTTGTTTTTTTATATATATTTGGATTCTATTAATCATTCTTTAGGATAGTATATAAAAATGTTGGCAATTTTTTAATTTTTTTTTCCTGTCAAAAAGTATTAGAGAAAATATTTGGACTTCAGACTACAGGATGAGCTATTCCAAATCTACACTTCAAGAAACAACTATTAAGAAAAAACTTCAGTCACTATTAACTAACATTCAAGAACTGACAGCAAAGATTGATAGAATGGATGTGAAACTGGATAACTGCAAAGAAAAATGTTCCCAGCAAAGAAAAATATTACACAAAGACCTTAAACAGCAAAAGAGACAGATTACTGGTATACAGGCTTCACTAAATGATATGGACACTAGAATTCAGGAACGTGAGCGCACTATAGACTTTCTTTTAAAACAAAATACTCTTCTTGGTTGGAGTGCAGGGAGTACCTTCTGTCTGGAGTCTGCATGTCCTCCCCGTGGTTGGGTGGGCATTCAAAAGACATGCGTAAATGGGTGTGCCTTCATTGAAGGTTGAACGTCGAGCTGGCACCTCGGCGTTCATGAAAATCTACTGCCAATCATTAGCAGACCGGAGTTCTTCTGTGGTGACCCCTAACCGGGAAAAGCCTAAAGACAACTCTTTTACAAACAAAAATTGATGATCTAGAGAACAGATCAAGAAGAAATAATATCAGAATTTTTGGTTTGCCTGATAATGTTGAAGAAGGTGATATGGAAAAATTCTTAACATCTTGGCTCCCTTATGTATTACAGCTTCCTGAAGCTCTCTCATATGGGATAGAAAGAGCACACAGGTCTTTGGCTACTGCAAAAAAAGGTAAATCCAATTCTACTAAATCTGTTATAGTGAAGTTTTTATCTTTTCATGACAAGGAGATAGTGTTAAAGACTGCTTGGGCTAAATCTCCTATCAAATATAAAGAAAATGTCATATGCTTTTATAATGATTACTCATCTTCTGTAATTGCCAAAATAAAGCTTTTTTGCCAATGCTAAATGAACTAAAGAAAGCCCAAATAAAGGCACACCTATTATTTCCTGCCAGATTAAAAATATTTCTTCAAGATGGTCCAAAAATATTTAATGACATAAACTCTGCCATTACCTTTGTCAAAACAAGATAACTGCTTGATAAAATAGAGGATATGGAGTGGGCAAATGCCAGCCTTAAAAATAAATACTGATAATTCCTGGAAGACCTTTGAACATAAAAAGAAGCTAAAAAATAAGTGACTTATTAAGCTATTTTACAATGGATTTTTTTTTACCCAAGTCTTAAAAACTAACCCAGAAGTCGGAGAAGTGGAAATGGTTCAACAGGTGAGTCTTTCTTGTTTAAAAGTTTTTTTATGGTACATAGTTGTTTTAATGGTATTTTATAATTTGTTATTATTAACTTTAGTTTATTCTAGTTCAATTTCTATAACAAGTAAAAGCTACATATTTATTCATTTATTTATCTTTATATCGTGGTTGTCTGTTATAATAAATGCTCCGTATGTTTGGGACTGAAATTTATGGTCTTTTGGAGAACTATAGTAGCTACAGAGACTTATAGATGAGAAAATGAAAGTCTTTGTTATAACAGAATCTATTTCATTGGTTTTTAACTGTTTGCTATTTTATTTCCCTGCTTCTCTGTGAAGAGAGACTCTTCACTGATATTGTTGCTTTAATAATTATGTTTCCCATCTCCTGTTCTGCTGTTGGAACGTGGTGTTATTTCTGGTAATAGACATATGAAAAGTTTATCTTTTCTCCCTTTCAGTGACCTGATATGTTTTGAAGTAATTAATTTGATATTTATTTTAGAAATGTAAATATTTATGGAGAGGTTTTAATTTATTTCTTTTGTTTTTCTTTTTATTTTCCTCTTTGCTGTTGGTTGTGAAGGAATGGAGGATTTTGTATAGAATGATATGTTCATGGTGGTCTAGTGGTTTACCGAGTTTGGGAGATGGAATTTGTTGGTCCTTTAACATTTTATATTACTTTTCTTTCTCCCTTATGCCTCTCTTATTGTTTGTTTTATGTTTCCCAGTTTTCCTACAAGCTAATCAACAGTTTTCTCAGTGAAAAGCTGTAAATGTTTTCCCTCCACAAGCTTGTGCATCTGATCTGTTAAACAACCTTGGTTTGTCCTCGCATTTCAGCTGCTATAATGAAGAGCAAGAAAAAAGTGTTGTTTCCATAGAAATGTTTATAGTCTGAACCTTGTGCTGAGAAGCTTTGTAAAAGCTGAATAATAGTTAGAATAGATGGTTTCTAATGCCATCTACAGCTTCATTGAAAAACTGCATCTAAATAGCATATTTGATATGTCTGCTACATTTAAGCATTTATGAATGTCCATAATCAAAGCACTTTTCACATACGTAAACCCTTACATTTTGTACACTTGTCTTCATAATTCTAATGTGGTTGTGTAAGTTTTATATTTATTGGTATGACAAGCATACAGTATATATAGCAGTGTTGTTAAAATGAAGGGTTTGGTGTGGATTGGTGTGTCCGTGGTGGTCTAGTGGTTTGCTGGGTTTGAGAGATGGGGTTTCTCGGCTTTGCGGTGTTTCATGTTGGCTTTTTTCCCCTCTGTTGCCTTTTTGTTTTATCTGCTTTGTGTTTCTTGGTCCTGCCTCAAGTTAGTCTATGGCTAACAAAAATAAAAAAAAAAAGGAAGAAGAAAATAGCTGCAAAAGTTTTCCCTCCTTGGTCTCGTGCATCCGAACTGCTGAATGACTCTGCTGCCTGTTTGTACTGCGACTGCCTCAACAGAAAGAAAGAAAAAAGTGTTGTTTCCATGAAGCTATTTGCGGTCTGAACTTTGTGTTGAAAACTCTCGCAGAGCTGGATAATAGCTTGATTATGAATGAACTGCAGCTAAGTAACCACCATAATATAATTGTTATATTAAAAGCATTTATGAGAGTGTATGAGCAGAGCATTTTTGGTACATTTATACCCCTATGTTTCTACAGTTTTATTTATAATTCTATTTTATGAAATTTAAGCCTCTTTTGATTAGTACAACAAAGATAAGGCATATATAGTAACACCATTAAAGTATTTATGAAAGAAGAAAGGAAAAAGAAAGGAAATTAATATATACAAAGCTTTTTTTATGACATCTAAGCAGAAGGTAATATTCTTTTACAAGACACAAAAATCAGAAATAAAAATAATTCTATTACAGGTAGAAAATAAATAAACAACGACTGAAACATAATATATTCTATATGTCGGGTTCCTATCAGCAGACCGAAGACGCATGTTTTCAAATGCATCTTGGTCAAACTGACAAAACTGAAAAATGCCGAAGTGGCATGTAAGCAAATTCTTTCCCTGGGAAAGAATTTGCTTGGCCGCTTCAGTACTTTGCTGTTTTCGGCACTGTAGTGCGGTCTCAGAGTCAGTATAGTTAAGTAGGGGGGAGTGGGGGGCACAGCCCCCCACTTAATCTCATGTTTTAATGTGCTTACTTTTTTTTTTGTTGAAACAGCGGTTTTGTAAGCTTTTGCTTATATGGGGTTGATTAATCACCATTCGCTTATCTAAGCATTTGGTGATCTAAGATAGACACTATATGTCTATAGTTTGCTACCTACAGTATAGTATCAGATGCAGATGTTTACTATATAAACTAGTATTTTGATATATTCTGACAAATCTCGAAGTTCTTTCAGATTACTAAAGATCTTAAAGATACATGGAGATGGGGAAATAGTGTTGTTAGATATTGGCACAATACATAAAGAGACAGGGGATTAGTCTACTTACTGATTATTATAACTGTCCATTACATATAAATTAGTTATGATTTTTGCATTATTATATAATACATGTCTGGTATTTATGATATGTTGAATTCATATGACAAAAATTAAAATGAAACAGCTACATTTGATTTATTTTAATTTGTTTCTTGAATTGGTACATACAATTCTAATGGATGTTTGTGAAATTATGTAACAACATACATATTTAGACAGGGAAGAGATGAATGTTGTTGCTAGTCTGATGGTCAATTTGGGTGACAGATGTCACTCAAATAGGAGTTTTTAACTCCAGGCAGGGTTTTGAAAGAGTCTATGTTATTAATGAATGTTATAAGTTTCTGTTAATAGTTATTATGATGTTCACCACATCTTACAACATTGAATTTGATGTAAACACATTTCATTGGATACATGTTTTTCATGTTTTATGTGTAATTGATAATTTTATTCCTAATAGTCAATTTCTATTCACTTATAAAAAATGGGAAAAAAGAGTGTTATTCAACAACAGATATGCAGAACATTAACGTTTCATGACATCAATGGATTAAATAATCCTAATAAGAGAAGATCTTTGAACAAACATCTTAAATTGCATAATACTCAATTAAAATTTCTCCAAGAAACTCATTTACTAACTGAAGATATCACAAAATTGGAATCAAAATCTTACAAACTTTTGATTAGCTCAGAACATACACAAAAAAGGGGTGGCTATACTAAGGAAAAATACATTACATATGCCTAAAATAATTGACACCTACAAAGATAACAACGAGATGTTATCTTCAGTTATTATAGAATTTAATAAGAAATTTTTGACATTAATAAATATGTATTGGATTCCTGGTATTGGACCTACAACAGTGAAACAACATATAGTTCAGTTTTCTAAGGGTAGTATTATTCTTGCCGGGGATTTTAACTGTATTCCTGACATAAAAGACCCTAGTACCAATGGTAAAAGGAAAATTCCATCTATAGCAAAATTATTGAATGAATTCTCAGATTCATACATGATGAAAGATATTAATAACTTTTCTGACCCTAAGTCACTGCTCTATACATGCTACTCACATAGGCATAATTCATATTCAAGAATAGATAGGGTATTCATTTCCAATAACTTAACTGATTTCTTATCAAACTCAAAAGTGATTTCTTGTCCCCTTTCAGACCATAATTCCATAACATTTGATTTTAAACTCCACATTTAATGTTCAAATAAAAGGATACCAGCCTATATAATTAAACTCAAAGATTTTATTGATTTCTTCACTACAGAAGTACAACATTTTATTGAACTTAATAGTACACAGGGAACTTCAGAAATATACATTTGGGATGCTCTAAAAGCCTGCCTATATGGTAAAATTATTGATTGGTATAAAAAGAAAATAATTTCATGACATAAAGACCTTCAAGATATACAAACAAAGTCAGATACTTTAATAAGGCTTGATGCTTCAAAGAATCCAGATAAGAAAGACAATGAATGAAATAAATACCTTAAACAATAAATACATGGACATTTTAAACCATAAAGTTATGATAAATCTTGAAAAGTATAAACATACATTTTTCTATAAATCCTAGATCCATGAATATACTAGCTAACAAAACTAAAATATTAAATAAATGCCACCATATTAAAGAGATCTATTCTCCAACAAAAAAAATGGTATCTGATTTATCAAATATATTAAGTGAGTTTAGAGATTTTTTAAAATTAAACCAACCCAATGATACCATTAATGGTACAAAAGATATTCAATCTTTTATACATAAAAATATAAAGAACAGACTATCTGAAGCACAAATAAAATTAATAGATAAACAAATATCTTTTAAAGAAGTAAAAAATCAAATAACCAAATTTAAGCAAAATAAAGCTCCTGGTAATGATGGTATAATTTCTGAAATCTATAGGGTTTTGCCTGCTACAGCATTAACTCTACCACATACAGTAGTCAATATATTTCAAAATAACAACATTATACTTCCTTCTTGGCAATACACATTTATTTCCCCCATACTAAAGTCTGATAAAAATCCTATAAAATGTGCTTCATACAGGCCCATTTCATTATTAAATACAGACTATAAAATGTTCATGTCTATTTATGCTGATAGACTTAAAAAGTTGTTACCATCCTTGGTAGAGATGTATCAAACAAGTTTTATTATAATTAATAGAACTTCTTATGATAACATCAAAAGAACAATAACTTTAATTGAATCAGTAAAATCCTTAAAGAATAATGTTAGTTTAGATATTAACTGTGCCTTCAACTCTTAATTGGAATTATCTTTTTATCTTACTGAATGACTTAAACTTTTCTAATAAGCTTTATTAACTTTATAACTCAATTATATAATGAAAGTCAAGCCTACATAAAAATAGGTACAAGTATATCCCAGAACATACCCATTGTAAAAGGAACCAGACAAGGTTGCCCTCTATCTCCACTTTTATTCACATTAATTATGGAACCTTGGGCTAACCTAATAAGAGATAACAATAATATACAAGGATATAGGTTAGATTGTAATGAAACATAAACAATTCAACACTCTTGGTGGTATTAACCCTACCTTACAAGAATTGTTTAAAAATATGGATATATTTCAAAAATGTTCTGGTCTTAATTTTAATAATTCTAAAACACAGATTATTCTAATTGGTTCCAAAGATTATAATATACAAGACCAATATAAAACATATATACCTCAGTCCCAATAAATAACATATTTAGGTATAATTATAGCAACCAATATTAAAGACATCTTACACCTAAATTATAGTATAACTAGAGACTCTAATTAGTAAGTGGAACAATATTTTATTTACAGTGGATGAAAAACTTTCCATTATAAAGATGACCTTGCTTCCAAAGATATTATACATAATACAATCTATCTGTATTCCCCCTACTGGCTTTTATTAAAAAAATTAACACACTGATTAAGAATTTTTATGGCATCCGATAAAGCCTAGAATTGCATTGTCCTATCATATGTATAGCTGGGAAAATGGAGGTATATCTTTACCAAATCTAGAACTTTATTAAATTTTGTCAGTTATTAAAACAACTGTTTAGTATTTTGCAAAATGGAAGGAAATTATGTTAAATTTATCCCAAAATACCAAAAATGAAAATAACAAACATCTACCACAGTTAATAAATAATTCATTTATATGGAATATGAACGAGTATTTTTCCAATTGTTCAATTCAAATGCTTAAATCTACGTATATAACTTTAATTCTAAGGCCCTTTAAAAACGTTATATTTAGGTTTAGAATCTATGAAAGTTGGCTGTTCCTCATCTTCCCTATTGCCTATACATAAGGTATAATTCTATCTGCAGATCATTCTAAAATGTTGCTATTTAAACAAAAACAATTGATGTTTTGGCATCAAATATTAAATAAAAATGAGGCAAAATCTATTAATGCTCTTATAGATGAATATAACCTTAACTCTAGTTTGGTCAGATTTGCAAGAGTTTAGAAAATTATTCTAGATAAGCTCATTTTAATCCCTTCAAATGCTAAAAATTCTATACCCAAACTTATTCAATATTTGATTTTATACATTTATAATACTTTACCAGTTAAAATAGTATATCATATATTTATAAAGCAATTACACAAAATCTAGATGTATATTCAGATAATTATTGGAATTCATTTGCAGCAATCAGGAGTTTTATTCCCTCAGAAAAAGACAAAGTTAATTTCCTTCAGTCAGCCTGCAATACCACTTCCTCCATTAAATGGAGAATCTTCACATGGAGATTTTTACATAAATCTTTCATCACACCTCAGAAAATGAGTAAGATAACTAAACAAGATGTTGTTTGCTGGAGATGTAACACAGTAATAAATGCTGATTGGAATCATATATTTTATGACTGTGTATTATTAAAGAAATTTTGGGAGGAAGTTAACACTTTTTTAAAGGAAATGTGTACAGACAATTTTATGCTTACAAAGTCACTTGTATTATTCAATACACCTGTCCCAGACTGTATAAATAAAAACAAATATTCGTTAGTCTGGTCTATACTTTCCATTGTCAGGAAAGTAATTACAATAAACTGGAATTCCTCATCTGTTCCCTCATTTAAAGAATTTAAAGGTCCTCTCTTAGAAATATCTAAGTTAGAAATGTTAACTATCAAATCTAAATATACAAGTAATACAAAATTATATTATAAATGGGAAAATGTACATGAATTATTGGTCAAAGAACTGGATAAATGATTCATGCAGTAATCTTTTCTTTTTCTTTAAATCTTTTATTCTGTTTTCATTTTCTTCTGCCAAACTAAAATTAATTGATCATGTTATTCGATATATAGTGAACATTATTACACATAGTTTACTGTGCTATTATAGTTATTGTATAATTTTTTTCATTTTTAAATATTGTCTTTTAAAAAATTTAACTTATTCAATTTATTTCAAAAGATCTGTTCATTATATTAATGTTTTCAATAAAGCTGTTTTAAAAAAAAGTAGGCACCCTACACAGACTAAATTCCTTTGAGACTCTGCCAAGGTAACCCTAGCTACCACTTACCTCTTACCATTTCTCCTATATGGAGTTCCTATCATGACCAACGTATGTGCTTCAATTAGTTCTAAACTTTAACAATGCTATAGCGAAGTCACCAGATTCACTTGCAACAATGCTTACTGTACCCACCACTCTTTAGCATTAAAAACACTTAAATGGCTTGAGATTCTTTACTACCTATCTTACATTCAGCTTACCTTAACTATTAAATCATCCATACTCTATCCATCTGCCCTGCAATTAAACCACTACTCCAGTACTATCTGCCAAATCATCCCCTTCAGTCAAATAATGAACAAATGCTTACCATCTACAAACCACAAAGGGCTGCTAGGGTCAATCTCTATTACAATAGCCTAGCTAGAACCTAGAATAAAATTCCTATATCACTCAGGTCTATCATACACCTTCATCTTTCCAAACCATTATAAAAGACTTCCTGTCAGCCTCCTGTCTTTGTCACTACTCCTCATATGGGACATAGCTCTCTAACACCCTTTGTCACTTTTCTTATACCTCCATTTAAAGCACTAAACCATTTAACCTGCTTATCCCCTTCTAATACCTGACTTTATTGTACTCCTAATTAGCACAACCAAATTACTTTTCCATCACTACTTGTCTATTAATACTGAAACTTCTTATCTCCTCTAATACATCATTCTATTGTATGTCTTAAATTACTCCTACCTATCTTATACAACACCACTCTTTTATTTGTAAAGTTTCAATATAAGGCTTGTAAATGTAATGTTTTTGAATATCAATGCAAATGTTCTTATACTGACTATTATGCTATGTATTCACTGTAACTGCATTATAAAATGTGTTACTGTAAATATTGATTGATTTAAATTATATCTTGGAGCTTTCCTCCCTAGTCCTCTGCTGAAATGGGCACCTTTGCCCAGTCAGACTTTCCCAGTAAACAAATGTCAATAAATAAAATAATTGGTCTGTAGGAGCAGATTGGGATTGGGAAGAATAGTAGATTAATGTAAATTAGTAAGGGTGCCGATTAGAAGTTCAATAAACCATAGTTACAACTAATAGATAAGTATGGGACAGATGTGAAGTACAAGGTGAAGTAAATAGAAGTAATACACCAGTAGTAGACAGATGAGGAATGCGGGAAGTATTAAATAAAAAAACAGGTTATCAGGAGAACAGATGGAGAATGTAATGATAAATAGAAATAGTAGGCCTACAGGAGAGTACATGGGGAGTTTGAGGGGTAGTATAAATAGTAAATCAGTAGAGGAGTGGATGGGGAGTATGAGGGGTAGTATAAATAATAAATCAGTAGAGGAGTGGATGGGGAGTATGAGGGGTAGTATAAATAATAAATCAGTAGAGGAGTGGATGGGGAGTATGAGAGGCAGTATAAATAGTAAATCAGTAGAGGAGTGGATGGGGAGTATGAGGGGTAGTATAAATAGTAAATCAGTAGAGAAATGGATGGGGAGTATGAAAGGCAGTATAAATAGTAAATCAGTAGAGGAGTGGATGGGGAGTATGAGGGGTAGTATAAATAGTAAATCAGTAGAGGAGTGGATGGAGAGTATGAGAGGTAGTATAAACAGTAAATCAGTAGAGGAGTGGATGGGGAGTATGAGGGTAGTATAAATAGTAAATCAGTAGAGGAGTGGATGGGGAGTATGAGAGGCAGTATAAATAGTAAATCAGTAGAGGAGTGGATGGGGAGTATGAGGGGCAGTATAACTAGTAAATCAATAGGGGAGTGGATGGGGAGTTTGAGGGGTAGTATAAATAGTAAATCAGTAGAGGAGTGGATGGAGAGTATGAGAGGTAGTATAAACAGTAAATCAGTAGAGGAGTGGATGGGGAGTATGAGGGTAGTATAAATAGTAAATCAGTAGAGGAGTGGATGGGGAGTATGAGAGGCAGTATAAATAGTAAATCAGTAGAGGAGTGGATGGGGAGTATGAGGGGCAGTATAACTAGTAAATCAATAGGGGAGTGGATGGGGAGTTTGAGGGGTAGTATAAATAGTAAATCAGTAGGGGAGTGCACTGGGATTATGAGGGGTAGAATAAATAGTAAACCATTAGGGGAGTGCATGGGGGGTATGAGGGGTAGTATAAATAGTAAATCAGTAGAGGAGTGGATAGGGAGTACGAGGGGTAGTATAAATAGTAAATCAGTAGAGGAGTGGATAGGGAGTTTGAGGGGTAGTATAAATAGTAAATCAGTAGGGGAGTGCATTGGGATTATGAGGGGTAGAATAAATAGTAAACCATTAGGGGAGTGCATGGGGAGTATGAGGGGTAGTATAAATAGTAAATAAGTAGAGGAGTGGATAGGGAGTATGAGGGGTTGTATAAATAGTAAATCAGTAGAGGAGTGGATAGGGAGTATGAGGGGTAGTATAAATAGTAAATCAGTAGGGGAGTGGCTGGGGAGCATGAGAGGTAGTATAAATAATAAACCAATAGGGGCGTGGGTGGGATGTACAAAGTGTGGCAGAAAGAAAATTTGGTGGAGGCATAGTAAGGAGTAAGAAACATAATAAACATAACAATGTATGTGAGGTGGCAGTTAGCACTTGTAAGACGTAGTAGACAGTAAAAGCAACTTGGTAGAGGCACAGATGAGGAAGAAGAGAAGTAAGAGGAAATAAGACATTAGGGGAGCAGGCAAGGAGTAGTGGATATAAATAGAAAAGTAATGGAGCAGAGGAGGAGGGGAATTACAGTAAAGGAAGCTTCAATGAAATGAGGAAATGACAAACAGAACAAGGAAACAAAGATAACCAAATCTGCATGAAATGAAGAATAAAAATAAAGTATAGTGAGACATAAAGAGAAAATAATGCGAATACTTAGTGTGATAGGAGTGTGACAATTAGGTGTGAGAAGAATTAACAGTTGCTTACAAGATTCATTTAGTCCCACAGGATGAGACAGACTTATTGTAGAGTCCAAGGTTAGTTCCCATTTTGAAATGCTGACTCCCTAGGAAAAGTCACCATGATGGATTTTGGATTTGTCATTTGAGACAGAGAAGCATTAGTACATGTAAGCTTTTGAGATTGATTGAACCAAGTCATGGTATGAAAAGGAAAAGGCAAGCCTATAATTGGAGTAATTTGTCAGCATAGTAAAGCTGTTGGAACTAGGAAGGTGTAGGGAAGCTAAAGTACAAAGAGCTGTAAGTGATGGCTAACCTTCCAGAACAGGTCACTTAAATTTAGTTATCTGTGAACTGAGCTAGGCACTAGGAGATAAACCTTGCATTTCAGAGGTAAAATAAAACATTTCAAAGCATTACTGGAAAAGCCCACTCTGTCATAGACTGTTCTGAGGGAAAGATATTACTTTCTTATTATTTGTATAGCTTAATTGCTTTCTTCTATTCTGTATATTGTGGTGTACTTTCATTATACTGTGCTTTAATTGTATGCTGTTTTCTATTATATATTTAATCTAGGAAATAAACCAGAGATGTGTCTCTTGTGGGCCACACAGAAATAAAATTTTCCCCACCCATCCTAGTGATGTTGCATTTTTAAACTCACTGTCTTTGTACTTCACCACCACTTAAGTTAATTTGACTTCATAATTCCTTCCCTCTTTTCTCATCTTTTATTGGCTATTATCAGTAAGCACAACATTGCCATTTTATGTAATCACTCCCCATTCAACTATTTAAATTTATTGGCCCTCCGACCATGTTCCATACAGCTAGAATACTACATGCCCACCTCCATTCAATCTATCTTACTCTTTTAAAATTAGTGACTTTTGCCTTAGACTCCTAAAACTTGAGTTATCCCCTCTTTGATATCTAACTGCTTAGTGTATACTGCAGCTCTTAGGATATCAACCCATTTTTTTCATCTTACCTTTAAAATATGCCACATCTGGCTCAGGCTTACATTCTGCCTCTCAGTAGTCATGTTTGGATTAGGGCTTCTGTTTTGCTCCTGGCGAGAGAGGGAGCAGAATTGATTCCTGTCTCTGACTGAGCAGTGAGTATCCATGTGGGACCTTCCTGCTTGGTCTGGTTGCTTTTCAGTGCATTACTAGGAAAAGGCTACAACAAGCCTGCAGACACTTGTATCATCTGGGACAAAACTTTTGATCACCAAAGACCCTGTGGCCTGCTTGTCATCTTCAGATAAGTGCTACTGTTCTGCTTTTGGTAAGAGAAAAAGAAAAATTGTTTCGCAGCTGCATAGTGAGACCAGCACTACTAGTGGCCAGATGGTAGCCCATTAGGTGAATCCCAACTATGCATAATTTTTGGCAAAGCTAATTCTTTATGTACAGTAAGCACTGCTTAAAGGTTCATTAGCTTTGTACACATCGATGAACCTGTGATTATAGCTAACATTTCAGTGAAATCTCATACCACAGTAAAGATGTGCTAGCTCTTGGTTAATTTTTTTTCTAATATGGTTTATATGCGCATCACAGTTCATAGTTTGGTGAAGTTTAATACCTGGAATGGGGCTATATCATATCAGCGAAACGGCATTACAGCGAATGCCATTTTACCGACACATATAGACCGAAATCAGAAAAGAGTGAAAGCTCAGGTCAGTGATTTCTTTCCCAGGGAAAGAAATCACTTGGCCTCAGCCATGACATTGCCCTTTAACTGAGTGTAGTGTGATCTCAGTGTTGGTATATTTAGTTAGGGGGTTTGTGGGGAGCACAGCCGCCCTCATTGGGGGGTGTGGGGGTGAAGCCCCCGACTTTAAAATGTTTTAAGTGGTATGTTGTGTTGTTTTGGTTGTGTGAAACTGGTTTCGCTCTTTTAAGATTTTAGTATATATATGTCGGTGAAACGGCATTCACTGTAATGCCATTTCGCTGACATAATGTAGACCCCCTGGAATTTTAACAGCATGCTCAGCAGGTGCATTGTAACTTACTGAAAGTCATAATACTGAACGCAAAATCCTGAAATGTCAAAATGTTGCAAATTTACAAAGTTGAACTCAATATACTCCTAGAGTAGGTTATCATCTAGGAAACCAGCTATTCCTTTACATGTAGACTTTTGGTCTATCTAGTCTGCTTGACTGTAAAGCCTAGCACCTTAGTGGTATTCCTAGCTTTACTCTTTCAGCCATTCCATTCAAGGTTGAAAGCATCATTAGATTTATTATTCAATATCCAGCCTTGTAGCTCATTATTCTGCAAAGTAGCACTGCCTTAACATACAGTTTTAAGCTAATTCATTCAGTATAGAGATCATGGCCACTCTTTCCTTTTCTGATCCTCATGTTACATTTTAATGCTTTGCATTTTCGTTCAATAGAATATCTTAAAATCAGTTTGCCAAAATAGCATTCACCTAACCTGCCATTTTAGTAGACTTTATTTAGTACTCTGAGCAAGTTAATTGTTCATAGGTTCATAGGTAGGTACTAGGCTATCGACCCTGGGGCCTATATATAAGCCTAGCCAAAAAGGTTCCCTGGCTTTTGTCACCCAAGAAAATTATTTTACTGTGCCCCTGTCAAGCAGTGCCACAGAAGTGATCCCTGGGGTGAATTTTCTAATTCCCATCCAGTCATCAAGATTTTTCTTAAAAAGTGCCAATGAAGAGCTTTGCTTGACTTGAATGGGTAGTTTGTTCCAGAGTATAGTAAGTCTCTGGGACAGGAATCTATCCCTCCAGCATGATCTGTTTATTGTGGTGAGAAGGTTTAGGACCCTGGAGCATGTGGTTCGGAGATATTGGTATTTCTTTAAGTGTAGCATGTCCAACAGCTCTTGGTTTGACATAGCTTTGTATGTTGTCAGAGATCACCCGATATGCGATGGAGTAGAGCCTAGCCTGTTTCACTTATAGCATTGAATTAACCTATCCTATTTAGAATTACACTGGCCTTAACCATCCCATGTTTGATAAGTATATATTACCCTCAGTGAGAATAACTGGAATCATATCATAAATATTTTGAGGGGACCCCATGCATAGGATAAAGCATTTAGGCAATCCTGGGGTTCATTTTCTAATACCCATCCATAGATCCAAGTTGCACTTGAATATGGACAAGGATGAGTTTTTTTATGTGGATGAGGAGTCTGTTACAGAGCAGCAGTATCCTCTGTGAGATATACCTGTCCCTCCAAACTGTTCTGTTGATGTCTCAGAAGAGTTTTAGATTCCTAAACTGAGTATTTCTGATGCCATTTGACATTCTGATGTGCATTAGGTCCATCGGTGTTGAGTTGCAGGATGACTTATGTGCCAAACACAGTGTCCTCTTAGCAGTCTTGGATACCGAATATAATGACAAGGCTTTGAGTCAGTCCATGTAGGAAATATTGTTTAGACTTTGGATCCCTTTAGTGAGGTATCTCTGCATGCATTCCAGTTATACTCAATAAGTGGCCTAAAGAGGGCTGAGTAAAGGGGTACAATGACATTTCCAGATCTAGACATAATCCCTTTGTTTATAGGCTGCACAATATACAAGATCTTTCTTACGAAAGTGGGCACAGATTGTCTAAAACTTTGGCCCCTGTTCAAATCCTGAATCCTGACAACTGGGTCAGCTCTTAGGGGTGAATTGTCTATATGGTAGCTCCCCAGGCTAGATGACTTCCTGAAGGATATAATAATGCATTTTTTGGTATTTAGCTTCAGTCCATGATTTTGGCACTAGTTATTTGTTTAGGACAAACTTCCAGCAGGATGGCCAAGTCATTTAGTGAATCAATGACTGCTCCTTGCTTACAGTCATCTGCAAACGTACCCAGTCAGAGCTCTTCTTTTACTTCAGTGAAGTAGACGTCAAACAGGAGAATTCCAAGGATTGTATCCTGAGGTACTCCATTTGTGACTGTTCCTTTATGGAGGTAGCTTCTCCAATTTTGATTTTTTTGCATCCTATCTGTGAGCCAGACGATAATATATGGGGCGATGTATTGGTATATTCCCAGTTATTTTTAGCTTTTGTACTAAACCTGATTTGGGGGATTCTGTCAAAAGCTTTGGCCCTTTTGAGGTATGCGATGTGTACCATCTTACATTCATCTGTTATTTTGGTGACGTTTTCAAAAAAATCCAGCAGGTTGAGCTAGCATGACCTGCCTTGATGATTTCAAACTAAGACAGGTCCAGTGTTGGATGTGCCATATGTCCTTATTGATTAGTTCCAAAAATAATTATTCCCATGGTTTTGCATATGCGGCTAGTCAGTAATTACCTGACTCTGTGGAATATCCCATAAGCATGGGAATCATATCTCTCAACATCTTAGCACAAGAAGTCTGCCCAAAGCCTAAATAATCAGGGGAACAAAAGCATAAAAATAGGGACAGATTTGAAATCTTGCTTGTAGAAACTTAGAAAGTTGCCAGAATAACAGGATTTGAGTTAAAATGCATTTTCTGGAGGATATGGAGTCTGAAACTCAAATGTATGCCATTATTTAGTGACATCAGTCCTCAATAATTCACCAAAAACCACAACTTTTATGAAGAGGAGATCAAAAATATGAGTTAAAAATCTGGGACATTCCTCGAAAATCTGGACAGTTGAGAGCTATGAATGGAATGACTGTAGCTGTTCTCCATTTGCTTGGTACAAAACCTGTATGGAGGCTGAGACTGAACAGTGTTGTTAGGGGTGTGGCTAAATTGTGATTCATGCTATGTAAGATACATCAAGGGATATTGTCATGATGCATTGATATATTATTTCTAGCTTTTGACTTCATCTGCTTTGATAGCTGGAAGTGAGCTGGTTTCAGGTATGTCGTGGGACAGACAGACAGAGAGAAGGTCAAAGTTTGAGCTAAATTTATAGATGAATAGATTGGCTATATCTTCAGCCTCAGTTTAGTTAACATCATTCACAATCAGCTCAGCACATTGCGGAGTTGTCCTTCTGAGATTAACATTGTGATTGCCTTTGGCTTTGTAGCCTCACACTTGGCTTTAGTGAATTTTTATTGCTGTCCACATTTGTTATTTGGTAAAACTTTTATACTGCATGCCCTTCCGGACGTAACTCTCCCCATTTATCACACAGGTGGAGTATATCCTATGCAGGAGGGCCAGTATGAAGGAGATTAGAGACTGTAAAGTAGTGACAGAGAAAGTGTAGTTAGGCAGCATAGGATGGTGGTCTGTAGGATGACATTGGTGATCAAGAAGAGGAGGACAAGTGTAAGAGCAGTGCCAAGGATCAAATGGTGGAAGTTGAAAAAGGGTGATTTTGAGGTGGAGTTTATGGAAGAGTTAAAGCAGGCACTGGATGGCAGTGAAGAGTTACCAAATAGCTGGGTAACTACAGCAGAGCTGGTAAGGAAGACAGCTAGAAAGGTGCTTGGTGTGACATCTGGACAGAGAAAGTAGGACAAGGAAACCTTGTGGTGGAATGAGGAAGTACAGGAGCGTATACAGAGAAAGAGGTTGGTGAGGAAGAAGTGGGATTGTCAGAGAGATGAAGAAAGTATACAGGAGTATAAGGAGATTAGGCATATGGCAAAGAGAGAGGTGGTGAAGGCCAAGGATAAGGCATATGGAGAGTTGTGTGAAAGGTTGTACACTAAAGAGAGAGAAAAGGACATGTACCAATTAGCTAGACAGAGAGATTGAGCATGAAAAGATGTGCAACAGGTAAGTGTGATAAATGATAATGAGGGAAATGTACTCACAAGCGAGGAGAGTGTGTTGAGCAGATGGAAAAAGTACTTTGAGGGGCTGATGAATGAAGAGAATGAGAGAGAGAGACAGAGAGAGAGAGAGAGACAGAGAGAGAAAGAGAAGGTTGGATTATGTGAAGATAGTAAATCAGGAAGTGTAACAGATTAGCAAGGAAGAATTAAAGACAGCTATTAAGAGGATAAAGGATGGAAAGGCTGTTGGTCCAGATTACATACCTGTGGAAGCATGGAGGTATTTTGGAGAGATAACAGTGGACCTTTTACCTAGATTGTTTAATGAAATCTTGGAAAGTGAGAGAATGCCTGAGGAGTGGAGATGAAGTGTTTTGTACTGATTTTTGAGAATAAGTGTGATGTGCAGACCTGTAGTAACAATGGAGGGATAGACTTGATCAGTCACACCATGAAGTTATGGGAAAGAGTAGTGGAAGCTAGGTTAAGAAAGGAAGTGATGATTAGTGAGCAGCAGTATGGTTTCATGCCATAGAGCACTACAGATGCGATGTTTGCTCTGAGAGTGTTGATGGAGAAGTATAGAGAAGGTCAGAAGGAGTTGCGTTCTGTCTTTGTGGACTTAGAGAAAGCATATGACAATGTGCCTAGAGAGGAGTTGTGGTGCTGTATGAGGAAGTTGGGAGTGGCAGAGAAATATGTAAGAGTGGGACCGAATATTTACGAGGGTAGTGTGACAGTGGTCAGGTCTGCAGTAGGAATGACAGATGCGTTTATGGTGGAGATGGGATTACATCAAGGATCAGCTCTGACCCCCTTTCTTATTTGCAATGGTGATGGACAGGTAGACAGACGAGATCAGACAGGAGTCCCCGTGAACTATGATGTTTGTGGATGACATTATGATCTGCAGTGAGAGTTGAGAACAGGTTGATGAGACCCTGGAGAGATGGAGATACACTCTAGCAAGGACAGGAATGAAGGTCAGCAGGACTAAGACAGAATATATGTGTGTGAATGAGAGGGAGGATAGAAGAATGATGAGGATGCAGGGAGTAGAGTTGGTGAAGGTGGATGAGTTTAAATACTTGGGATCAACAGTTCAGAGTAATGGTGAGTGTAGAAAAGAGGTGAAGAAGAGAGAACAGGTAGGGTGGAGTGGGTGGAGAAGAGTGTCAGGAGTGATTGTGACAGACGGGTACCAGTAAGAGTGACAGGAAGGACTACAAGAGGGTAGTGATACCAGCTATGTTATATGGGTTGAAGATGGTGACATTTACAAAAAGGCAAGAGTCAGAGCTGGAGGTGGCAGAGTTAAAGATGTAAATATTTGCATTGGGTATGATGAAGATGGACAGGATTAGGAATCAATATATTAGACGGTCAGCTCAGGTTGGACAGTTTTAAGACAAAGCCAGAGAGGTGAGATTGCACTGGTTTGGACATGTGCTGAGGAGGGATGCTGGGTGTATTGGGAAAAGGATGCTAATGATGGAGCTGCCAGGTAAGAGGAAAAGTGGAAGGCCTAAGATAAGGTTTATGGATGTGGTGAGAAAGAATGTGCAGGTGCTTGGTGTGACAGAGCAAGATGCAGATGTCAGGAAGAAAGGGAAACAGATTATCTGCTGTATCAACTCCTAACAGGGACAACCAAAAGAAGAAGATGACTTGGCTTTGGTGGATTTTATTAAGCTCCTGAGTTGTTTTTTTTACTTCAATGACGGGTCCTCTATCATTCTGGGAATTACTCATCTCACTTTTTTAGGATCATAGGCAAGTACTAGGCTGGCTGTTCTTGTGGGTCATTTTGAGCCTAGCCAGTTTCCCTTTTTGTGTTCGAAATAACCGTTCCTATTTGGTTATATACTGGCCTTACCCATTCCATGATCTATAGTTATATATTATCCTTAATGACAATAACTGGGATCATACCATAGATAATTTGCATGGGATAATGCATTTTTGGAGCAGCCTTTGTCCATTAGTAGTAGAGGGGATAGTCCTGGAATAAATTTTCTGTTTCCTATCCATAGATTTAAGCTAAGCTTGAGTATGGACAAGGATGAACTTTGTTTTATGTTAATGGGGAGTCTGTTTTACAGTAGCAGTATCCTCTGCAAGATATACCTGTCATATCAAACCATTCTGTTGATGTTGCAGAAGAGGTTTAGATCCTTAGACTGAGTATTTCTTTTTTCTTTTTTTTTAAACAAGTTTATTGTTTTTAACATACAAAATAAATATCATAACAAATTTATACAAGTAATTAAAATAGAAATAGTTATAACATTCAATAAAATAACCAAAGTATTTACAAATACATCCACTACAAATCAAATCAATTGATTAAACTAAAATGCCATGCTATTGAAACTAAGATTTTTTTAAACAGGTTTTGTAAAGTATCCCATATAATATAATAAGATGTTTTTCTAGTAGTTCTTGATTTTATTGTCATCAATTCCATATGTCACACTTCAGTCATAACATTTTTAAATTCATTAAATGAAGGAGGAGTATCTGAAATCCAATTTCTGGTTATTATTTTTCTAGCCACTGCTAGAATAGACCATAATAAGGGAAGCTTAACTTTTTTAACACTTTTAGGAACAGGAGTGTTGAATAATATAAGTGATTTGGAAATAATGAAATTATCTGTAAAAAGGGCCTGCAAAAAATCATTGATTAACTTCCAATATTCCTTCAATTTTATGCAGTCATAAAACATATGTGCCCAATCAGCATTAATTTCTACATTACATCTTTTACATAAGTTGTCTTTATTACTTATTTTATTCATCATTAAAGGTGTATAGAAGGATCTATGTAAAAATTTCCAAGTAAAAAGTCTCCAAATAATGGAAGAAGTAGTTTTATAAGCAGATTCCAATATATATTGTTTATCTTGTTGTTTCGGTGATTCACCATTAATGGAAATGAAATAATTCCAATAGGTATCTACACTGTAATAAGTTTCTTCTCTGATAATTTTATGTATGTATGAAAGCTTACCTTTATCAGAAACTCTATGTTGTAAATTTAATATCAAGTAATCAATCAGTACTGGAATAGATTCTTTAACTGTTATAGACATTAAATCAATTTTATTAATAAGATGTCTAAAGGTCTGAACTTCTAACCAACAAGTTTCTCTCAGATCAAATTCTTGTTCTAAGAAGTCTAAATTTTTTACTTTATTATCAGATAGCAACTGATACCAATACTTTAGATCATTCTCTGTGACTAAAAGAGTTCTTTCAGAAGTGGTTGACAAAAGCATACCTTGTGTATACATTATAGGAAATAGAATAAAATTCCATTCCTTATACTTAGGATGCATGAATATAAAATTACGATAACTGATAATAATGTTTAATGGGTAACTAACTATATATTTTGGTGTAATAGGTGAAGTACAAAATTATTTTAGTAACCATAACATGGGGTTATTTACAATAATATTTTATGTGTTAAAGAGATTTTCATGAAGTGAATGCTAATTAGTTCCCAGTAATCTTTCCATCTTGCAACATATGACTGATCTATTAACAAAGTAATAACTTTTATAATAGAAGAGATAGTATATAAATTAAGTCTGGAAATGAAATGCCCCCTTGAGACCAGCTATTAGTATGTTTCTTTAATGCAATCCTAGGTCTATTAGGTGCCCATAAGAAATTTAACATTAGTGAATTCAATCTCTTAATAATTATTTGTGTAGGTGGGAGTATTATTGATTGTATTAAGTATAATATCTTAGGGAATATTATCATTTTAATAATTGTAAGTCTCTCTTCCATAGTAAAAAACATATTATTCCAGCTATTGAAAAGATTTTGTATATTAAGAAGACAGGTACTATAATTATTATGTATAATAGATTTGATATCTTTAGTTAATATTATACCTAAGTATGTTATCTGAGTTGGGTATATATTTGCTAAAATCACTAATGAGGACATTTTTTTCGTGTATATATTGGTAATATTTTAGTTTTTTCTTCATTGAATATTAAACCAGAGATATTTTTAAAATTCATCATTTTATCAAATAAGGACTGCATAGAAGAATTAGATCCTGCTGATGTAATTAGAACATCATCTGCAAAAAGTTGAATTTTAGATATTGTATTTTCATCTATATCAAATCCTTCTATATCAGTACTGTTTCTGATCAAATTAGCCCAAGGCTCCATTATTAAAGTAAATAATAGTGGAGAGAGTGGACACCCTCGTTTTGTACCTTTTAAAATGGGTATTTTTTGTGAGACATATGTTCCTATCTTAATGTAAGCCAGTGCTCCTTTATATAGATGTTCAATTAGATTTACAAATGCATCTGAGAAGATTGTGCACTTCAGTACGATAAACAAGTAGTCCCAACTTACTGAATCAAATGCTGAACTTATATCGAGACTAATAAGTGTTAAATCTTTCTTTTTCCTATTTGCAAAATCAATTAACGTTAAACTTCTCCTTATATTATCAAAAGTATTTCTATTACAATAAAGCCTGTCTGGTCTATATCTATAATGCCTGGGATGATTGTCTGTAATCTATCAGCAAAAATACTCATAAACATTTTATAGTCAACATTAAGTAATGAGATAGGTCTATATGAAGTGCATCTGGTTGGGTCTTTATTGGGTTTTAAAATTGGTGAAATAAATATGTATTGCCAAGATGGGGGAGTTGTTAACTCATTTTGGGCCAAAATAAAAACCTTATGTATTAATGAGTATGTACTTTTGGAAAGAATTTTATAGATCTCTGGTTTAATACCATCATTACCTGGTGCTTTGTTTGATTTAAGCTTCTTTATCTGTGTAACAACCTCTGTATATGAAATATTTTTATCCAATATTTAGTCTGTTGTTTATTAAGTTTTTTGTTCATGTTTGTAGTTATAAATTTCTTTATTTTATCTTTAGGCTCATTGCTAATGTTATTATGATTAATTTTGTGAAAGTGATTTCTAAATTCATCTAATATTTCTGGTAAACTAGAAACATTCTTCTTTTTCCTTGGAGAGAAAATTTCTTTGATATGATTTTGCTTATTCAACCTTGTTGTTTTATTTTTAAGTTTATGCAAGTATTTGGGACTTATTGAGTAAGACAAAAACTTGTATTTCTCTAATGTTATTTTAACTTTATGAGTTAAAATTTCTTTGTATTTCTCATTTAATTTATTTATTTCTTCAATAACTTTTTTGTCCATAATATTTTCTTTATTATTATGCTTATATGAGTCTAATTTACTTTGAATATCTAATAATTCCTTGTCCCAAGATTTCCTTTTATTATTATACCATCTGATACTTTGTCCATATAGGTATGATTTTAAAGCATCCCAAACATAAACAATGGAGACTTCAGGTGTATTGTTTATGTCTAAAAAATGTTGCACTTCTGAAAGTATATAATCTTTATAGTCTTTTAGTTGAGTTAAGTATGCTGGTATCCTTTTGATCTGAACATTGTAAATACTTTTTATCATAAACTCAAAGACAATTGAATTATGATCTGATATAGGACACAAAATGATTTTAGAATTAATTAATTCTGTTACCATCTGGTTAGAAATAAAGACTCTATTTTTGAATAAGTTTTATATCTGTTAGAAAAAAAAGTGTATGGTAATGATTTTGAATCTATCTGATTATTAATATCATTCAAATGATATAAATTAACAAAATCCTTTAAATGTTTTGCATTAGATGTAATTTTCCTTTTTCCAATAGTAGTAGTATCTTTTTCATGTAGGATACAATTAAAGTCACCTGCTAAAATAATATCTCCTATAGAAAATGATATGATCTTATTGAGATGGTATTTCACTGTATTAATGCCAATTCCTGGTATCCAATATACATTGATTAATGTATATGTCTTTCCATTAATCTGTATTGTAACCATACAAAACATTCCTTTATCATCTTCATAAGACTTAATAGTTTTAGGTATGGGCATACTTTTATTCCATAAAATAGCCACTCCTCTTTTTTTCTGAGTGTGTTCTGAACTAACTAAGACTGTATATTTATTAGTGGCTAATTTATCAATATCCTTTTTCAGGAGATGTGTTTCTTGAAGGAATACTAAGTTGGCCTTATGTAAATTAATGTATCGCATTAAACTTGCCCTTTTACATGGGTTATTCAGTCCATTAATGTTTAAAGAAATTCCTTTTAGAGAAATCATTTGCCTTTTTTTAAACATATAAAACTTATAATCAGAATAACAATTAACAAAATAAATGATATTATACCTCCTCCTTTAGGTGTACCATTAAATATAGCTGTATTTATTGAAAATCTTATGGGATTTTGTATAAGCTTCATTTTTACTTGTAGTGACAATGAGTGTATAAAATGTGTTGTGGATGTCAGAACTATATACAAACAACAATAAACAGATGAAAATAATATTAGGATTAAACATTGCACCCAGCCTGGAGTTAAAAACTCCAACTTTGAGTAGCACATACCACTCAAGTTATCCCCCTATCCTAAGCAGCAGTACCTCAGCTGCCACCTTATCAATTTAATACTGGTTGTTATTAACTAAAGTTAACCTCTTTTAATTAGATTATCTAGTAAGACAAAGCTAAACAATTTATAAATCAGCTTCATATAAACAAATAGGAACATTTAGAAACAGTTCATACTGCTATGTACATCTAGTTAGTATAATCCATTTATAATCAAAATAGCATTCTAATAAACTTGATAATGGGAACCAAGAAGAGAGAGAGAGAGAAAAAAAAAAAAAAAAAAAAAAAAAAAAGGGGCATATCTATATATTAGTTTATTAAAAGTTTGCAAAAATAAGTTCTTATGTTCATTTAGAGTCAATAACTTAGGCTATTATGGTTCAGACATTACATATATTAGGATATTCCTATCTTCTGTCATAGAAATGCAGTTAACAGTTTTAAAAACTTTAAATTACTTGCACCAAAGCTTTCTGCTCATACTTATTATTGTCAGTTAAATAAAATATTTATACTCATAGATATGGTTACAAATCATACTGCACAACAATGTAAATTCCTAGATATACTTAAATCATTGTGAAGAAAGCCATCTGTATTTTATATATCTAAACTGCTGCTTTAAAATATGTCACATGACAATTTCTTCTAAGATAAAATTATAATGATACTTATGCTTGTCAATTAAATAAGTCAAATGATTTATAACATTATATATGTTTAAATCATAAGTATTTATATACATTAATATGTTGCAGTCATGTAAGCTTTCAAAAACATATGTATATATGTTTTACCTTCTATGCCTTCTAAAATATCTCACTTGCTTACTATGGCATACTGAATCATTTAAAATCATTATAACTTTCATATTTTATAAATTACATCTTAAATAAGTAAGTTGTTATAAAAAATAACTCACATTTAAATGTTATAGAGTTTGTTTTTCATCACAAAGTCGCATTTACAGCAGTTATACTTCCTGGAAGAGTGTTCTTCTTGAATCTGCGATGTGTCAGTGTGAAATCAGGGGTCAAAGTTCAAAATGACTGCATTCAGCTTCTCTGCGTGTATTCTGAGTGTTGAAGCTTTTAAAATAACTTGAGGACACTATTCACGAGGTAACCCACATCCCAAATTGTCTCCCTTAACATTCTGACGGGAATTTTAATAAATACAAGTGACTGACATTCATTTAGCAATACAAACGAAACTAAACAGTGCAAAACCTTCGCGAAGTATTTTACAAGTCATTACAGTCTCTATGACAGTGAAACTAAGCCTACAGTTATTAACATATAATACAACTAAATTTTTTATGCCCCAATTCATTTTCTTATACAAATCTTATTATATACATGTATCAGTATTATCAGAAGCATGTAAATGTACTTATATGGGAGAAAAAGAGAGAGAGAAAAAAGAAAAGAGAGTAGAAAATAAAGAGAGAGAGAGAGAAGAAAGAGAAAAGAAAAAAAAAGAAGCTATAAAGAGTATCTACAGTGAAATATTACTTGCTGTTTATATTAATAAAGATAAATATGAAACACATTATTTACAAATATTTTAGTTCTTATTATTTTCAATTGAATCATGACATATTATTTGTAATCATGTATAAGCAATAAAATCATGGTATAATATTTAGCAACAGTGTTTAAACAGCATATATAGTTTTTTTTTTTAAACTAATAAGTTATTATTTCACTTTTTCATATTTTTTCATCATACATCTCTCCTTGCCCTCCCCACCCCTCACTAAATGCATTGTTTAAAAAGAATGTCATTATTTAAAACAAGAAGAGAAAGAAAATGTATCAAATTACTAACCTTAGGTCTCTTTATCACAAAGAGAAACAAGTTGATTGATAGCTTGTTATTTGTTCCTCAGAGAGTTTGACTATTTATGAAACAAAAACAGTTCTTTGCACACAGAAAATAACTTTGAATAAATCTTTTAGAATATTTGAGGCTTTCTGGAGATGCAGTAACTGTATTTGAAGAGATTAAGAGTGAAGGAGAAAGAGAAAAAAAAAACATAGAACATGTCATTTGTTTTTTAGTCTTTTTTGCTTCTCTGAAGTCTTCCAAGAAGTTTCTGTTGCCATCCTCTTTAACGAAGGACTAGCCCATTCCATATCTTCTATTTTATCCAATATCTTATTTTTTTTAATATACAGCAAAGCAGAGTCCAAGTCTTCAAAAATTCTAGGGCCATCAGGTAAAAAGATTTTTAGTTTGGCAGGAAACAAAAGGTAGGTTTTGAACTGTGCTTTCTTAAGCTCTCTTATTAATGGCAGAAAAACTTTTCTTTTAGTTATTACCAAGGAAGAATAGTCATTGTCAAAACGCACAGTTGCCTCATTAATTTTAACAGGTGCTTTAGCCCATGCAGATTTTAGTACCATCTCCTTGTCATAAGATGATAAAAATCTTACTATAACTGATCTAGGATACTTTTTGTTAGAGTTAAAATTAGATAAGGATCTATGGGCGCTTTCAATACCAAAAGAAAATGCTTCTGACAAGTCTAAAGTTTTGGGAAGCCAAGTATTTAAAAAGGAAGTAATATTGTTACCTTCTATATTTTCTGGCAGTCCAAAAATCCTAATATTATTGCACCTAGATCTATTTTCCAGGTCATCAAGTTTGGTTTGTAGATGTGTGTTCTGCTTCAGCAAAAACTCAATGTTAATTTCTTCTTCCTGGATTCTATATCATTAACAGTCTCTTCTCTGCCTGTAATCTGAGCCTTCTGTTGTTGCAAGTCTTGATGTAACAAATCTATTTGTTTTGTAGTTTTTTCTATGAAGTTATCAATTTTAGTATCCAGTTTGTCCATTTTGGTAGTAAGTTGCTGAATAGTAGATATCAGAGACTGAAGCTCTTTCTTGATGCTGGAATCCTGAGAATTTGTCTTACTGGAACTCATTTCAAACAGAGGTGATGACAGAGAAATTTCCAAGATGATTTCTGACAGGAAAATTATTGAAATTTTGTTTCTTTTTTATATATTATTCAAGAAACTGATATTCCAAACGTATTTAGAAAAAAAAATATTTCATTAGTTGATTTTTAAAGTAATTATTTCCTGTCAGTGCAGTTAAGTTGGTGGAGCTGAAGAAATCTGCTGCTATCCTGTGTTCATCCTTGGCCACGCCCTAGACAGAGTATTTCTGATGCCATTTGACTTACCAATGGGCAGTAAATCCATCAGTAATAGGTTCATAGGTGTATAACAGGTTAACACCAAACTAGGGCCTTTATAAGCCTAGCTGTGCAACCCAAATGTGACCTGCACATTTGATTTAAACAGAGGGTTATTTACTGACTGTTTCTGTCCATCAGAGACCAGGGAAGAATTTCCAATTGACCATCCATTGGTCCAGGTAGTACTTAAATAGGAATAGGGAGGAACTGTGCTTCACAAGAATGAAGAGCCTATTGCAGAGATTGTGAATTCTCTGAGAAACATATCTATCTTTCCCAACACTTCCTAGTTATGTCACAAAAAAAATCAAGGTCTTTTAATCTAGTAGCTCTGATGCTGTTTTTTTCTGTGGATGTGGAGAAAATTAATCAAAACAGGGTCCAGAGATACTTTTACTCCAGGCAAAGATCACCTGTCAGAACTTTGTAGGATGCCGAGTAAAGACACAGAGCTTTGAGGTGATCATTGTAGGACATTGCATTTACTACCTGTATTTTTTTTTTTTTGTAAAGAACTGTTTTGGACATTCCATTTGCTGCATGTGTTTGGACAGGTACATACCAAAGGGGGATTTTTACTCTATGATGGGTCTGATGAGGGCTGAGTACAGTGATATGATGACGTGTCTGGACGTAAATACCATGCTCTTGCATGCTCTTGCTTATATGTTCAGCAACATAGAAGGATGTTCTTACTACCTTAGACACATGTTCGTCAAAGGTTAGGTTACTATCCACATGAGTTCCCAGATCCCTGACTAGTGAAAGAACTTTTAGTGGTGTTTCATTGATGATGTAGTTACCTGTAGTGGCTGACTTCCCACACTTCCCACAAGGTACTCTAATGCATTTCTTGGTATTGAGTTTTAAGCCATGACTTTGGCACTAAGCATTTGCCTGTGTTAAACCTTCCTGAAATGTGTTCTCATCTGGGGGGATTCAATGACTGCTCCAAGTTTGCAGTCATCTGCAACTTGGTTAGCCAGAGGCCTTGGACATTAGCTTTGACATCTGAGAAGTAGATGACAAACAGGAGTGGGCTTACCAAAGAGTGCTGGGGGATTCCACTGGTGATCAGCCTCTTTGTGGAAGTGGCCTCACTGATTTTAACCTCCTGGGTCCTATAAGTGAGCCTGGCAGCTATCCAGCATGTTGAAAAGGAGTTTATTCCCAGTTCCTTATTTTTTTTCACAATGCCCCACTATTGTTTCAAATGCTTTAGCCAGGTCAAGGTAGGTAAAATGCACCATTTCTCCCTCATCCATTGCCTTAGTGACCTTTTCAAAGAAGTCCATCAGATTCAGAAAGCATAACCTTCCTTTGGCAAAGCCAAACTGGGATGGATCCAGTGTCTGGAGATCTCCTATGTCATTGTTGATAATTACCATGATAGTTATTTCCATGGCTTTGCAAATAAGACTAGTCAGGCTAATGGGTCTGTAGTTTCCACGATCTGTTGAAAGTTCTCCCTTATGAAGGGAAATGACTATCACAGTACTCTAGTCACATAGCACAAAGACCATTTTAAGACTATTGTTAAATAATGACTCTGTGGGTTCATAATAAGTCATATTTTAGACTGCTTTGGAGGCATCCTGAGATGTTATCCAGGCACATTGAGACCATGTTCTCAGCTTTAGAGGGTGCAGCCAGTACATGCTTCCTAGTTATAGTTGGAGGAGTTATGTTTGAGGATATTTTTGGGAGGATGGTTGGGGATGAGAGCGGGGTAAAGTTGGAAATGAATTTGTTTACTAACAGGTTTGCTATATCTCCAGGCTCAGTGAATGTGGCACCATTAAACACCTGCCCAGCATATTGCTCTGTACTGCCTTTGATGTTCCTGACATAGCTGTAGAAGGCCTTATGATTATATTTCACCTGGGAGGCTATCTTAGCCTCAAAGATGACTTTGCTTGACCTAATTAGTCATCTTAGTTGACTATTTATTTTGATGAAAGAGTTTTTATCTTAATGGGAATTACTCTTCCTCATTTTTGCCATATTTGTTTTATTTTTTGTTGTATATCCTGTTTAATATAGGATACCTCCAGGGCAGTTTGCTGCTGGGGGTAGTCCTGTGCTTCCTTTTGGCAGGAACAGCAGCCTCTATGCAGACATTGACATGGTGGTACAGAGTCTCTGACAACAATTCAACATAGGTTGCTGTGTTGTTGGGGTTTAGAGGGGCATTGGATTTTGACAAATCACCATGTAATAAAAGGTAATTTGCCTTGGAATAGTTCTTAACGGTTACAGGTTTTAATGGAATTATATTGTTGATTTTGATTTTGAAGCAGACAGTTTTATGGTCGGAACTTATCAGTGAGGATGAGATAGTGGTTTGGTGCAGCTGTCTCCCATATTTGTGAGCATGGGGTCCAGTATGTTGAAACATCTAGAGGGCAAAGTCCAGGAAACTCTGTGCCTGTAGATTTTAGGCTGTATAGGAGTCCCAGTCAATAGAGGAGTAATTAAAATCTCCCATGAGTAGGGTGTTAGGTTAGATGATAAGTGTCTTCAGCAGGTCCATCTATGCATTATGAGATTCTTGAAACACGGAGGGTCACAAATAGCTGGCTAGGATATGATACAGGATTTTGTCTATGGTGATGTGAATGTTGACGAACTCTAGAAAATCATCCTGTTTGACTACCCTAGAAGTAGGCTTCTTAATGATGTATAATGAGATACCTCCACCTTTAGCTCTTGTCAGTGCAGCTACTGATCTAAAAGTGTGTAATGCACTGAAACTTTCTACTGCCAAGGTCTACTCTTCCACTTTAAACTATGTCTCAGTAACTGCCAGGATGTCTATATTCTTGAGTGTGAGACACAATTTAAGAGGTTTACTCAATAGCAATACTGCTTTGCTAGGGGGCACTCAGTTTCATGGATCTATGGGAAACAACGGGTGGGAAGAATACATATATAGCTCATACAACAGACAATAGTAATGAAAAAGAAGTAGGAGATATTTTGGAAATGAGATTGCCATAATGGGTGGAGGCGTGAGCCACAGCTTTATATAACGACTACAACAAAATGGTGGTAGGGTTGAGAACATTTTTCAAGAAACAAACAGGCTAGCTAGAGATGCATCCAATGAACTAAAGGCAATATTGGAGCTCTTTTAGAAACTTTAGTTTAATGTGTTAGTGGGGGATGAGGCAGATACAGAATGCAACATTAAGCAAGTAAATGATAAGCAAAATATGAAAACACTGAAGCACAAACTGGAGCAGAGAGAATTCTCTAGCTATTAAACATCTGCTACAGTTTAAGGCACCAAACTATGCAGAAATTTACAAGTAACACTTTTTATGGAAAAAATGCAATAAGAAATGACTAAGGCTCAAACCTGGCACAAGTAATAGACAGTTCTTCCACAACAGTGAATTAAACTACAAGATTATGGCCCAGTTGTTTTTGAAATACAAATGGATAGCTTTACAAGTAATTCTGCTTGTTGAAATAGAAGTCTAGAATAATGCAGAAACACAATCTTCCCACAACTGCTAATTAAAATACAAAACTAAGGTCCCAGAAGAAACTAAAAAATGCAAACAGATAACTTTTGTTGGCTAAAACTTAAAACAGATCAGAAAAGTGTAATGACGTATCACCATGCAAGTCACTATAAGTGCAACTTTAATATTTTAGAAGAATTAAAATTATTAAAATAATTTAATTCTCTTTCATTTTGAATGAAAGGCTAGTTACTCACAGCAATGGTCAGAGGATGCCTTGTATGCCAGGCCCAGGTCACCTCTAAGCAGTCTGTAGGATACCGAGTATAGTGACAGGGCTTTGAGTCAGTCCATGTAGGGCATGTTGTTTAGGCCTTGTATCCTTTTAGTAAGGTGGGGATTCCAGTTCTTGCATGTGTCTGGACAGGTACTTTCAAAAAGGGCATTGTATTCAATGCATGGCCTAATAAGGACTGAGTAAAGGGGGACAGTGATATCCTTAGATCTAGACACAAATCCTTTGTTTATAAGATATTCAATATAGAATGATTTTCTTACAACAATAGATATATGTTGACCAAAAGTTAGGTCACTGTCCCCATAAATTCCCAAATCTCAAACAACTGGGTCAGCACTTAGGGCTGTTTGGACAGTATAGTAATTCTCTGGGGTAGATTACTTCCCAAAGGATTCAATAATGCAAATTTTGGCATTTAGTTTCAGTCCATGCTTTTGGCACTAGTTATTTATTTGAAACAAACCTTCCTGCATGATGGCTAAGTCATTTGGGGATTCATTGACTGCTCCATGCTTGCAGTCATTTGTAAACCTGGCCAGCCACAGCTCTATGGTATTGACTTTTACTTTAGAAAATTAGATGCCAGTCAAGAGAGCTCCCAGCATAGAACCTTCAGGGACTCTACTGATGACTGGAGTCTTTGCGGAGGCAGCTTTCCCTATTTTGATTATCTGTGAGCCAGTTGGAAATCCAGCAGGTGACATAGGGGTTTATTCGCAATGTATTTAGTTTTTATACTATGGCTGAATGGGGAATTATCCAAAAACAAAGAGGGACCAGCACACACGGCAGCAGAAATAAAATTAAGTTTTATGCGGAGGTAGCTAAAAAGCTACCTACCATACAAAGTCACAGACCGGTTTCGGCTAGTAAAGCCTTTCTCAATGTGATATTTTCTTTAAACAAAAAGTTGATTTGCAAAACCCCTTCACATCCTTGTACTCTTTATATACACTTGATTTAAAGTGGTATACTCCTTAACTCAAATTGCTTGTTTGGTTTGAACAAAATTAAAGCTTTTTACATGTAAACCATGATATTAGTGATTTGATCAGACATACAGATCTGAGAACATGACCCTTTAAATTAATCATTGATTATACAATTATAAATAAATTGTATTATAAACAGCATTAATTAAGCTTACATTTTTACAGGACCCAGATGAATGTCTGAATATTTAAAGTATGGTATGTAATATATATACACACCCACCCACACTGTACAGTTTGAGCCCAATTAACTGATCATATTTAGACATAACTCTTACACAATATCTCGGTGATCCACATTACTAAGGCTGACACAAAATGATATTATTATTATTATTATCTAGAAGTACCATCATGTGCTTCATATTCATTCAATCCTGGTTTAAAAAAGGCCCCAAGATTGGTAATCCACTTGCTTTCCATATTATTAAGCTTAGTATGCCAACCCATCTTAAAATTCCTATGCAATTGAATTTTGTCTATAATGACAAACTTGAACGAGGCACCTGTGTGATGTTTGCTGTGTTTACATAAAGCATTTGTAATTCGTCTGTTTCTGATGGAACTTAGATGCGCATTAATTCTTATTCTGATGGGTCTAGAGATCTGACCAACATAAAAAGCGGACCAGGTACATTGGGCCAAATAAATAACCCAATCAGAGCTGCAATTTGCAAAAATGTTGATATTGTAAACCTTAGAAGTGTTCTTACTGGTGAATTCTTTAGTTTTGCAAATATACTGACATGCGCTGCAATGTCCACATGGATAGCACCCCACTAAAGAACCCCCAAAAAGTGTTGTTTGTATTGTGGAAACTGGTGTGAACCTTTTGTAATGTGTTAAATGGGAATGAATGGTACGTCCCCTGCGGTACGAAAAGGCACATGTATCTGGGAGAATGTAATTGAGAAATGGGTTTGATTTTAATATATCCCAATGTTTACTGACTATTTGTCTGAACCTGGATGTATTATTTCCATAAGTGGTAACTAATCGAATCGGTTGTCTACGTCGAGAAACTTCTTCCTCTCGTCTCTGGTATTTTAATAGATCTGATCTTTTACTGGTTTGGATTTGGTTGACCGTATTGGTTAGATGTTCTGGATTATATCCTCTGTCCCTAAATCTTGCTGTTAGTTACTGTGTTTGTGCAGAATATTCTACATCTGTGAAGCATATTCTTTTTAGTCGCAAAAATTGGGACTTTGGGATGTTGCTGATGATGTGGCGGGGGTGGGAACTAGTGGCATGAAGTAAGGTATTGTATTGTGGGAATTTTCTGTGTATTGATGTTGCTAAAGTGTGGTCAGGTAATCTTTTAATGGCCACATCCAGAAAAACTATTTCATGGTATCCAGTGTTAGCTGTAAAATGTATATCAAAAGGATTATTATTTAAGTATGCGACAAATTTGGATAATTCATCCATACCTGCCCGCCACACCAACCAGCAATCATCCAGGTATCTCCGCCAAATGTCCAAATTGCCCATGTGAATATTCTGCTTGGCATCATATATGAAGGCCTGTTCAAAATAACCCATAAACAGATCAGCATAAATCGGGGCAAAGGATGCCCCCATTGCTGTCCCTTTAATTTGCCATTATGGGTTGCCTTCAAAGTAAAAAATTTTTTTTGTAGTACATATTCAGTAAGCTTAATCAAGAAATTTTTAAATCCAGTAGAATATAACTTGGATTGATTTAACCAATAGGTCACCGCCATAATACCAGCCTTATGGGGAATGCTCGTATATAATGATGATACATCCAATGTACATAACAGCCAATCATCTTCCAGCTGAGAGTCTTCAATAATGTTCAAAAACTGTGTGGTATCTTGGATGCGTGATCTAACCATGGTCAGTAGTGGTTTTAGATGTTCTGTCAGAAAAGCAGATAAGGGTTCCGTGAGTGATCCGCGACCTGATACTATAGGTCTGCCTGGTGGGTTGATTAGATCTTTGTGTATTTTAGGTATTAAATATAGGTATTGGGGCATTGGTTCAGTCACCTTAAGTTGTCTAGCAATTTGTAAAGTAATAATACCCTCCTCCACTGCCAAATCTATAAATGAATCAATCTCAGATTTGAAGTTAGGGGTGGGATCCACTACCATCTTTATGTAAAACTGTGACTGAGATAACTGTTTAAATGCCTCTGCCTTATATTTTGAATGATCCATAACAACGATACCACCACCTTTATCCACTGGAGTGATCACTATGTTTTTATTCTGTTGTAATTGTGAGAGTGCTTCTCTTTCAATCTTATTAAGATTACTCCGATTACATATAAAATTCTCAGAAAAGTGTAAATCCCTCATAACACAATCTTTGAATATTGAGACATGCTTGTCCATCGGTGGTATAAATGTTGATTTACCAAACCGGAAGCCAGTAGGTCTTTGTGAGTTAGATTCATCTGAAAAGAATAACTTAAGGTTAAGTGTTCTACAAAAATTATTGATGTCTTCCATTAAAGAATGTTCAGGCATAGGTGATGTGGGTACAAAGTTTAAGCCTTTATTTAGTACATTATATTGTACATCCGTGAGTGCAAAGGAAGAAATATTAAGTACATTATTCACTGTGTTGTTATTTGTTTCAGTAATGTTTGAAGATTGGTTGTACTCATGTTTTCTCCTGTGTTTTCTCCCTGCCCTACGTGTATTTTGCCTAAAGGGATGAGTTGCTTCCTTTTTGCCACTGGGGACGCCTGGTTGGAGGAAACCTCACCATCTGTTGTTGATGAATAGTCATCATCAGATGTAACAGTATGTGTTGTATCATTCTTTTTAAGATAGGTCTGGGTCTTTTCCTTCCTCTTTGTGGTTTATATGCCCCCTCACTAAACCTGACACTTTTTTGTGTTACGAACGGTTTACCTTTTTCGTAATCACCTAGGTCTCTATTGAACTTATGTATTTTCTTTTTCTTAAGTTGTTCTTCTATGTTGGTCAATTCTTTGGCTAATTCAGATAAATAGCCTTGATAATAATCAGTGGTAGAGAAGGATTCAGCTTCTAAGCAAGAAGTTTGTAAGTCTGTAATCAGTGTTTCAATAGTTCTTTCATAGTATTTGGAAAGGCTATCCACAAAAAGCATAGATGCCTGATATTGGGCTGTAGCCCAATCTTGTGTTAATTGGTTGTCAATGTTGGCCACTAATGGTTGCAACTTAATACGAAGCCCTCTAGGTGTAATATCTTTTATTTTGTACACCTTAAAGAGCTTCAAGTGCCATATGTTGGTTCTGAGAGTTTTCATTTGTCTGCTAAGTTTAGAAAAAACAGAACCACATTTGTCCCTGTTGTCAGTTATGACATTATCTGACATAGGAAATTGACCTGCATTAAGTCCAAATGCATCTAGATTATCCTTATCTGCTGAAAGACCCCTAAGGATGTCATTCAGATCCATATTGGTGACTAATGATTAGGTTGTAAACCTATGATGTTATGTCTATAACTATAACTTGTTAGCCAAAAGGAGGTACTACTTAGGGGATAGTATTGGGCCGACAGAAATTAGAGCAGTTGCCTCACCCAAAAAAAATTTTTTCTCAAAAAAATTCAATATTGCCTGGTCAGAATAACTCTTCTCAAAGTAGACAACCGATTAGATTAGTTACCACTTATGGAAATAATACATCCAGGTTCAGACAAATAGTCAGTAAACATTGGGATATATTAAAATCAAACCCATTTCTCAATGACATTCTCCCAGATACATGTGCCTTTTTGTACCGCAGGGGACGTACCATTCATTCCCATTTAACACATTACAAAAGGTTCACACCAGTTTCCTCAATACAAACAACAGTTTTTGGGGATTCTTTAGTGGGGTGCTATCCATGTGGACATTGCAGCGCATGTCAGTATATTTGCAAAACTAAAGAATTCAACAGTAAGAACACTTCTAAGGTTTACAATATCAACATTTTTGCAAATTGCAGCTCTGATTGGGTTATTTATTTGGCCCAATGTACCTGTTCCGCTTTATATGTTGGTCAGACCTCTAGACCCATCAGAATAAGAATTAGTGAGCATCTAAGTTCCATCAGAAACAGACGAATTACAAATGCTTTATATAAACACAGCAAACATCACACAGGTGCCTCGTTCAAATTTGTCATTATAGACAAAATTCAATTACATAGGAATTTTAAGATGGGTTGGCATACTAAGCTTAATAATATGGAAAGCAAGTGGATTACCAATCTTGGGGCCTTTTTTAAACCAGGATTGAATGAATATGAAGTACATGATGGTACTTCTAGATAGTAATAATAATATCATTTTTTGTCAACCTTAGTAATGTGGATCACCGAGATATTGTGTAAGAGTTATGTCTAAATATGATCAGTTAATTGGGCTCAAACTGTACAGTGTGGGTGGGTGTGTATATATATTACATACCATACTTTAAATATTCAGACTTTCATCTGGGTCCTGTAAAAATGTAAGCTTAATTAATGCTGTTTATAATACAATTTATTTATAATTGTATAATCAATGATTAATTTAAAGGGTCATGTTTTCAGATCTGTATGTCTGATCAAATCACTAATATCATGGTTTACATGTAAAAAGCTTTAATTTTGTTCAAACCAAACAAGCAATTTGAGTTAAGGAGTATACCACTTTAAATCAAGTGTATATAAAGAGTACCAGGATGTGAAGGGGTTTTGCAAATCAACTTTTTGTTTAAAGAAAATATCACATTGAGAAAGGCTTTACTAGCCGAAACCGGTCTGTGACTTTGTATGGTAGGTAGCTTTTTAGCTACCTCCGAATAAAACTTAATTTTATTTCTGCTGCCGTGTGTGCTGGTCCCTCTTTGTTTTTGGACTATTGGTTTGGACCGAGCACCATATTTCACTGTGCGTGCCTTGCTTCTTTTGAATGGGAAATTATGTCAAAAGCTTTGAGGAGTTTGACATATGTGGTGTATGCCATTTTGCCTACATCCATTGCTTTGGTGACCTTTTCAAACAAATCCTACAGTTTGTCTGAGTATGACCTGCCTTGAAGAATTCAAATTGAGATAAGTCCAGTGTTTGAAGGTTCCCTATGTCCTGACTGATTATTTCTATGATAAGCTTTACCATGGCTTTGCATATGAGACTGTTTAGACTTATGGGTCTGTAATTGCCTGGGTCTGTAGAAAAGTCCACCCTTATGCACAATACTGACTGTAGCTGTAATCTATTTGCTTGATACAAAACCTGTATGGAGGCTGAGCTTGAACAGTCTTGTTAGGGGTGTTGCTAAGTTGTTATTCATGCTATTTAAGATGCATCCAGAGATATTATCAGGACACATCAATGCAGTATTTTTAGCTTTTGATGACACTTTTAAGACTTACTTTTCTGGAAAGCCGGAGGTGAGCCAGTTTCAGGTATGTGCTGAGGGACAGATGAAGGGTTAAGAAAGGTAAAGTTGGAGCTAAATTTATCTGCCAGTAATTTTACATTATTTTCAGCTTTAGTGTAGATAACGTTTTTCACAATCAACTCATCACATTACTTTATTGTGCTTTTGAGATATAAATAAAAATGTCTTGCTATAGTCCTTGTCATGGGTAGATATTTTAGCCTCAAACTTGGATTTGGTGGATTTTTTAAGCTCCTGAGTTATTTCTATGACAAGGGCTCTAACATTCCCTGAATTACTCTTCTTCCCTTTGGTCAAAATTAATGTCCTTTTATTCTAAAGCTTGTTGATATTATGGTTTTGTTATGTGAGTTGGTTTATGGCGTTTGCCATACTTGTTCCTGTGAGGTATGGCTGCATCTGTTTAAATGCAAGTATAGTGTAGTCATGTACATTTCTGCATATTCAGTGGAGTTAGCTTTGTTTGTTGTGGATTTGAAGCTATCCAAAAAATCTCTTAGAAGTAGGTAGTTTATCTTAAAGAAATTTCTAAAGGTACCTTGTGTGGAAGGGATCTCCAGTTTCAGTTTTATTTTAAAAGAGCCTGCTTTATGGTCAGACCTAACAATTGATGAAGATACACAAGGGATGGTGAAGATGCTCCCGTATTAGTAAGGACAAGATCCAAGATGTTATTCCCCCTAGTAGGTATTCTGACTTATTGTTCCAAGGTATTTCTATTGACAAGGTCCAGGAATCTCTGTGTTTGTGCACTAATGATAGTGTAGCCTTCCCAGTCTATAGTTGAATATCTTAGATCATCTAGGAAAATGCTACTAGGTTTGAGTGACTCTATTTATTTATTTGTTTATTTATTTGACATTTGTTTACTGGGAAAGTCCGACTGGGTGGGTGCCCATTTTAAGCGGTGGCTTGGGGAGAAAAGCTCCAGAGACAAATAACATATTACATTAGTTTATTACAGAACAACAATAAACATTTCCACATACAAGAAAGAATATGCAATAATGTACAGTACATTGTTTTTACATATGTTAGATGAAACATACCTGCACATTAATTACAGGCATTAGATATTACTAAGGAGACTATATACATGAGACAAGTGGCCTTTACAACTATATGATTCAGATCAGTATGATTCTGCTTGATGGTTAAATGATTTTTGTTTATTATTTATTTATTTATGTATTTATTTGACATTTGTTGACCAGGATAGTATGACTGAGCAAAAGCCCTTTTTCAACAAAGGCCTGGAGAGAAAAGCTCCACAGTAAGACAAGAAAAAGCATTATACAAAAAGTTGAAGAAAGCATTAGGTATACAGTAAAACAGTTTAACAATATACCAAAAGTACAACCATATACTACCTTAGGCAACAATTTCCATTAATGTAGTAACAATGCCATTATAATTATATCAGCAGAAAAAAGAGCAAATTTTTGAAATGTAGAAGGAAAGATAATGACCCAGTAAGAAGGAAGATGAAAAAGATGTAAGTGGAATTTGGTATTTGCAGTGCTATAGTATTAATAAGTGTTTATAAGTAATAGTAGGGAAGGGAGGAAAATAGAGAGGTTAAAGAAGGAGAAAAGGTAAGTTCAGGTAGGAGGATTGCAATTACAGATCTAGCTACTGATACGGTATCATTTAAGTTGTTGAATTTACGAATGTGAGTTATATTTCTTATGGTCATTGGAAGTCTGTTTCATGCAAGAGCAGGAAAGTAGCTGTAAAGATTCTGTTCAAAAGATTTTTTGGTTTGTGAACCTGTAATAGACATTAGTCAAAACTTCTGGGAGAGCGACAGATCTTATAGAGGAAGACAAGTGAGGAGATGCTGGGTCAGGAAGAGGGCTTATTCAGAACTGAATGGATAACAAGAAGACATGTACATAAGAGATGGTTAGGAATTATTATAATTATAATTATAATTATTATTATTACTAATAATTATTATATAATAATGATGATGATGATGATAATAATAATTATTATTATGTTTTTATAACATCCGCGTTGGTGCAGTGGTAGCATTGCTGCCTCACAGCAAGAGGTTCTCCCATTCGATTCTCAGCTGGAGTGTGGGGAGTGCCTTCTGTGTGGAGTCTACATGTCCTCCCTGCTGTTGGGTGGGCATTTGAAAGACATGTGTAAATGGGCGTGCCTTTGTTGAAGGTTGAACATCGAGCTGGCACCTCGGCATTCGTGAAAACCTACTGCCAATCATTAGCGGGCTGAAGTTTGTCTGTGGCGACCCCTAACTGGTAAAAGCCGAAAGACAAACAACATTATTATGTTTGTATAATGTACTTAGTATACACATTGTATAGTATACAGGATTGACAAAGGAGAGGAACTAGAAGAGAGGTAAAGTAGGAGACAGAAACTTAAGTGTTTATTAGTAAAGTGTGGGATATGGATAGGGAAGAAGCAAAAGAGAGAAAGAAAAGTTGGGGGACTGTGCAGTGATAATAGTAGTGTAAGGTGTAACAAATGGAGATATTGCCAGATCAGCTATTTGGAATTTTGTAAATAATTATATGTCATTTGTGACTATTAACATGATTTATATAGAAGTATAACCAAAGGGAGATACTGCCAGCACAGCTGTCTGGAATTATGTAAATGGTTATGTGTCATTTGTGAATGTCAACATGCTTCATGTAAGATGCTTGTGTTACAGATGTATTACAACTGTATGTCATATTGTACAGACATGCTGAAGAGATATTTTGTAAACTACTGAGCAGAAATGTATATGCACTATTGTAACTGTTTAGATTTATATATTTTAACAATGAAAACTGGAACACAGAGGTTAATTTCAGAAAAAAATAGTTGAAAATTTAAATTACTTTATGACAGCCAGAGACAGGATGTCTATGCTAGGGAGCTCCCTGTGTTAACTTGAAACAGAAATAATTACTAGGTTTGAGATATGAAAGTGTTTTATTGTTTTATGACTTCCAGGATCTACTTTAGATCTAAGAAGAGTCCTTGTTTATGTATTTTGACAGGTAGATGCTGAATGCTACCAGCTGACATCAATAGTTGTTTTGAGCCTGGGAACTGAAGTCAGATGACAAGAAATTATGTCATTCTGCAAGTATCCCAGCAGTAATATTTGGGATATTAATTTAAAAACTGCCTGAGAGAGAGAGAGAGAGAGAGAGACTGGACATTTTGTATTTTGTCTTTGACCTGACAAGAACATCCACTCACCACATCTGCCTTATTCCTCTGTAAGTCAGTGAACTAGGGTACAGTAATTTCTCTTGGATACAGTCAGGAATATAGGAAGTATAGTTTAGATGTTTTCTTTATTTATTTGAGACTGTCCATCAATGTTGTTTTAAATATTTCCTGTGATTTCAAACTCTGATGTAACTGTGATTATTTATTGAACATTTTCTTGTTTTTTTATTATTTGTTATTAAATATATTTAAACCTTTCATTGTGGCTGATATTTGTGAGACATATTTAACTTCTGAGAGTATTTGCATATTTATTTGCTGACACTATGTAGGCCACTCATAATAGCCCTGTTCTTGGTCAAACTACCATTTGTATTGATAGTAACATTACACCGTACGATTGGACACCCTTTGTTAAGGGCCTTAAAGTAGCCAATAAGGACATGGCTGGTGGCAGTGATAACTACCTTATAATCTGGGCATAAGGGGGCATAGCTAGTAGTCCTGTGACAGCCTTTCCCAGGTGTGTGTGTGTGTGTGTGTGTGTGTGTGCGTGTGTGCGTGTGTGCGTGTGTGCGTGTGTGTGTGTGTGTGTGTGTGTGTGTGTGTGTGTGTGTGTGTGTGTCTGTGTAAATCAAACCTCAGAGTGAGTGTGTGTGTCATCTACTTGGGCAGGGACACAAAGCACTGGCTGGACAGAGAGTGTGCTGGAGGTCTTCGCTTGGCCACTCAGCTGGGATCTCCACTCTATATTTGTGCCAGTGGGGAGTCTTATTGGGGATCTGGCAAAAGAGGGAGAAACCAGCCCTAGACTGACTGTGGTCTCTTGTGCTTTTAAGGGAAATTGCACTTGATGTAGAGAACTACATTGGAAATATTGTGTGTGTACTTGTCATCCTCCCAATGTACTTTCCCCACTGGTGCTATTGGTGAGGATTGAGGCTCCTTGATTACTGTGCCAGTGGTGGGGCATTGCATAAAGTATAGGTTAAAGAGGCAAGAAATTAGCAATTGTATAAAATATAACAGCAAGATGGAAGGTAATGCTGTTACAGTCACAAATTAAAGAACTATTTGATTAACCTGGTATAGAACATGAGCAAAGTCACGTGTTTTAGATATATTTTAAGACAATGTATGAAGGATTTGAGGGCATGTCTGTCCTTATTGATGTTGGCACAATGTTCCATATTTTAGCTATGGAGTGAGAATACAGAGAATGCCCTGCTAATTTAGTTGGTTTATGAAGAATGAGTTGAACTTGGTTACTTGATTGCAGGGGCCATTTTGGGTAGTGTTTTTGTAGTATAAAATTTAAGGCTGGGCAGGTGGCTGGCTAATGAAAGATTTTATGTGCTGTGATTAGCTGAATACATTTTAGGTAGTTGGATAGTTCTAACCAGTTAAATGTTTTCAGTGCAGTGCAATGGTGGGTAAGACAGTGAGAATTTGATGCAAATCTGCCTATTTTATTGTAACATTGCTTAAGTTTTTGAGGAAGTGAGATGTGAAGTTGGAGGCTCCATAAAGAAAAGAAGGCAGAAGATAACTATTTGCAAGGGTGTATCTGGGTGTGGAGGTGAGGAAGTTTCTAACTATAGAATAAGCCTAGATTTTGGTGTGTTTTTTGTGTGTTTGTTTTTTGTTTTTTTATGGCATTCTGTACATGGAAATCAGTTTTAAGGTTGTCGTCTATGGTCATGCCTAATAGTTTTGCATTGGTCAACACTTCTATTGTTGCATTATTGAGGGAGTATATTTTAAAGTTGTGTTTTTCAGGAGACAGAGATTTATGATAGAAAAGTAAAAGTTTGGTTTTATTAGGCTTAAGCATGAGTTGGGAGTTTTTTAACCATTTTTCATTGACAGTGAGGGATTCTTGTGTAATTTGGTTGTGGTTGAGGTGTCTATGGTTGTTGAAAGTACATATAAGTGCTGAGTCATCAACGCAATGGATAAGACAAGTATGTTGTATGGTAGTGTGAAGAGAATTTGTAAGGATATTAAACAGGAGAGGACCAACAAATGATCCTTCTGGGATGCCAGTGCTGACAGGGAGAGAAAGTGATAGGTTCATAGGTTCATAGGTTCATACTAGGCTATCTGCCCAAGGGCATTTATAAGCCTAGCCCATAGTTATGTGGCTTTCGCCACCCCTTTAGTTTGAATAAAACTATGCCTATTATTTTGCTGTGCCTCTGTCAAGCAGTGACACTGAAGTAATCCCTGGGGTATATCTGCGATCTCCCATCCATTGGTCAAGATTCCTCTTGAACAAGGCCAGCGAGGTGCTCTGCCTCACATGTACCGGGATTTTGTTCCACATCATAGGGAGTCTCTGGGTGATGAATCTGTCCCTCCAGTACGTTCTATTAATAACCGTGTCAAGGTTAAAGTCTCCCGCCCTTGTGGTTCTGAGGGATCTAGATTTTTTGAGGTGAAGCATATTCATCAAATCTGGGTTTGACATGGCCTTATATGTCAGGCACAGGTCACCTCTGAGTAAGCGGTATGAGACTGAATAGAGCTGGAGTTCTTTCAGTCGGGCAGCATAAGACATATTTTTGAGACCCTTTATCCTTTTGGTGAGGAACTTTTGGGGCCTTTCCAGCTGCTGCAGGTGTCGGGTAAGATACATTCCGAATGGGGCAATGTACTCAATCATAGGTCTAATGAGTGATGAGTACAGGGGGACGATGACCTCCCTTGATCTAGATGTGAATCCCTTCATGATCAGGTGGGCAATGTAGAAGGTTTTCCTAACTACTTTAGCAACATGAGTGTCAAACGAAAGGCTACTGTCAACCTGGGTCCCCAGATCCCTGATGACTTCTTCTGTGCTCAGTGGATTGCCACCTATATGGTAGCTAGGGGTAACCTTGTTTTTCCCGAAGGGTATGACTATGCGTTTCTTGGCGTTTAAATTTAGGCCATGGCTCTGGCACCAGTTATCCGTTTCTGTGAGGCCCTTCTGAAGGATATCTGTGTCAGATGTGTTTTCGACTATGGCGCCCAGTTTGCAGTCATCTGCAAACTTTGTCATCCATAACCCTCCTGTGTTTGCTTGTACTTCAGAAAAGTAGATGTCGAACAAGAGTGGACCCAGGACTGAGCCCTGCGGGACACCACTTGTGACAGGCTTTGAGTCTGACATGGCTCCAGCAACTCTGACCCTGTGGGTTCTGTCACTTAGCCAGTTTGCAACCCATCTTGTGATGTATGGGTTTACATTCAAGCTGATGAGTTTTTCATGATACCTGAGTGGGGTATTGTGTCGAAGGCCTTTGCCAGGTCGAGGTAGGCTGTATGGACTGCCTTTCCCTCATCAATGGCCTTGGTGACTGTCTCGAAAAAGTCAACCGAGTTTAAAAGGCATGATCTGCCTTTGACAAAGCCAAACTGGGTTGGATCCAAAGTCTGCAAGTTCCCTATGTCTTTATTTATGAGTTCCATTATGATCCTCTCCATGGCTTTGCAGATAAGGCTTGTCAAGCTAATGGGATGGTAATTTCAGGTGGAGGCACCGCCCTTGTGAAGTGGGACCACAGTGCCACTCCTTGGGTATGTATCCTGAGGTGAGGCTAAGATTAAACAGCTGTCCTAACTGCGGGTTTAATTCCTCATTGAGTTCGTGGAGCACACAGCGGGGACACCATCCGTCCCATGGATGCTGTGTTTTTGCCTTGGAGAGAGCAGTTCTCACCTGGGCGTTGGAGATGTTTGGGGGCTACAATCCTCTGGTATAGATATCTCTTTGGGGAAGTTTGCACTGAACCTGTCAGCCAGTATGTTGGCAATGTGTGTAGGTTCAGTAATCTTCACATCATTTTGAACTAATTCTGCGCATATCTGGGAGTTTCCTCCTAGGTTTCTAACATAGCTAAAGAAGGCCTTATGATTGTCTTTTGAGTCCTTGGCGATTTTTCTCTCAAAATTTGCCTTGGATGATTTTATGAGAGCTCTTAGTTTTTACTTATAATGATCAAAGGTGTCTTACCTTTCAAGGATTTTGCTCTATCTTGTAGTAGCTTCCTCCTTTTGTTGTAGAGCTTGTTTATGGCTGGGGTCCACCAGACTGGACGCTTGCCTTTGGTACAAAGAGTCTTAGTTTTGTTTGGGATTGCCTGATCCATGCAGTCCTGTAGGTGCTAGTAGAAGGCATTTGTAAGTGATTCAGCAGTTTGAGTAATGTTTACCACTGGCTCAGGGGCCTTAAAGGAGACCACACTAGTTTTAGAAGTGTGAAGCTGGCTTTTAAGAAGTTTTTCACTGTGGTCTTTTTATTTCAGGTGGGGGCGGGATGAGGACCTCCAGCGAGATTAGTTTATGATCTGATATCAACAGTGAGGGGTATACTTCTGGTGTTGAACATTGTGATCCCATGTTCGTGATGATGAGATCAAGTATGTTTTCTCCTCTTGTGGGGATGGTGACTAGTTGTTCCATGGCATTTGAGTTTATGAACTCCAGGAACCTTTGGGCTAGAGTGTTTGGGCTTGAGTAGTGTTCCCAGTCTATATTAGGGCAGTTGAAGTCACCTAGTATGATGGTGTTTGGAGATACATTTATCCCCTCCAATGTTTTCAGGAAGGCCATGTGAGGTTCCTGAGTTTGAGAGGGTGGCCTGTAACATGCTACAAATTGCAGAGCAGTCTTGCCTATGGTTAATTGCACCTGGATGGTCTCCGATGCATCATGTGTTGCCACCAACCTTGAGGTGTGGGTGTCCTTTATGAATATGGACATCTTGGTGTTGTCGGATTTTGGGGCGGAGCATGATATGAGGTGAAACCTGATAGTGCTGGGGTGCTCTCAGGAGCCTTGAACCAGGTTTCTGTCACAGCACAGACATCGATGTTCTCCATACTGAGAAGGGCCTCGAGTCGTGCATCTTGAGATTGAGACTTCTGGCATTGAGCAGCATTACCCTTAGTTTTTTCCTTTTTGTGTTCTAGGGTGGTAGGTTTAGAATTTGAGTCTTGCCTAAAAGGCACTATGGGGGTGGCAAGAGCCTTTGCCAATATCCGAAGCCTAGGGGTGACAGGTGCAAGCTGTCCCTTGTGAAGCAGCGTGGCTTGTCCAGCATGTCATCCCAGGCAGACAGACATTGGATCCCCTTTGAATGACACCAGAATTTAAGCCAATTATTAAAGCTGATCATCTTATCACTGGATTGTGGCATCATTCTAGGTGAAGGTAGGATACTGCTCAAGGTCAGGGTCATACCTGCCTGGGCTACATAATCAGAGAGCTCCTCAATGTCTCTTTTCATGTAGTCCAAGGAGGTACATCTCAGGTCGTTGACACCAGCGTGGACAATGACTGAGTCGTACTTGTACCTGCTGTTGAGAGACCTGAGTGCTTGCGTTATGTGGCGGATTCTAGCGCCCGACAGGCAGCTTACTGTGACCTTCTGCTTAGTCTGGTGAGCGGGACGTCAGTGTGTCTGACTATGGAGTCACCTATGACAAGTATGTTTGGTGTTGTATTTGGCCTTAAGGGCAGTGACTGCTTTGCACACTGATTTTGTTGTTTATGTGTTGTTTGTGTGGTGTATTGAGTTTGCAGTTGCTTGGGTGTCTGCTTTGGAGGCCTCTGCTGTTTAGGCACCTATCAGTGGGATAAATCTTGACCCAGGGTATTTGGTGTTAGACCTAAAGCTGACATTTGCTTTAGTAATTTAGTATGGTTGACTATATCAAAGGGCTTTGATAGGTTCTGGAATATGGCAGAGACAAGTTGACTGCTATCTCTGGCTTTGTTCACTATATCTGTGAAAGTGATAAGATCTGTAGTGGCACTATGGGAGGGTTGAAAACCATGCTGGGTTTGAGTTAGAAGATTTTCTTGGTTGTGGTATTGTAGGAGTTGTTTCTGGATACATTTTTCTATGATTTTAGACAGGGAGATAGGATAGCTATTGATCTGAAATTACTGATGTCTGTAGAAGTACCGCCTTTATGGAGGGGAATGATATGTGATTTTTTTTTTCCAGATGTTGGGGACATAGTTTTCCTGTATGGATCCACTTATGAGTGTGGATATGGGATAACATATTATACTTGTTGTAATTTTAAGGAATTCACTGGGTAGATTATCTGCAGAAGCAGAGCAGATTTTTAGTTTGCTTAAGAGGGTTTTTTTATAGGCAGTAGATACTGGTTGAAATATAAATAAGGAGGTAATAGTTATTTGTTGTTTATGATCTGCAGTACTATGACTATATTGTATTGTAATAGATGCTATGCTGTCTACATAGTAGGTATTAAACTGTGTAGCAGTGTCCTGAGGTTTACTATTTCGACATGGATTAGGATTATATTGTTGCCCTAGTTGCAGTATTGTCTTGACAGTTGACTAGAATTTTTTGGGACTGGCTTCGCAATTATGGGTTTGCTATAGTATGCTTTTTTTGTCAGAGATTATCTGTCTTTTGGCTTGATTATGAAGACTTTTATATTGTTGGAGATTTTGTGGAATGTTGTTTACCTGACAATTTTCCAGGCTTTATTTCTAGATTGCATTAGTCTTCTTGTAGTGTTAAGTTAACCAGGGTGCATACCTTTTTTTGTTCTTTTATTTCTGGATGGTGCAATTTTTTAAGGTGTTAAGAAATATTCACATTTCTTCTCAGTCAGTGTATTCTCTTCACCTTTTCTAATTTATTTTCTTTCATGTTCTCTTAGTTTCTTCTTTGCTGACATCCAAACTGTGTACTTAATAGCCAGTAACTAAGTTTACCAAAAGTGAGAGAGTTCCTGGGACTTGTGTTTCATTTAGTTTTTTTCCACACTGAGAGAGCTGAGGTTAAGCTTTTGATTAGGGTCTAGCCATCTTGGAAAGTCCTTGATAATTCCCTCTTATGCTGAAAGCATATATATATATATATATATATACATTTTTTTTCCTTACCATGTCTTTCTAATGATGTTTATTTCAGAAAATATTTAATGGGGTAGTCCATGCTATTTCTTTCTCATGGTTTTGTACACACCTGTGCAGCGTAGTTACCTTTTAATTAATAGTATGCTCTAAATGCTGTTGGATTCTGATGTTTTTCTCTTTATCACTTTCTTTTTGACAACACTCAGCCCCCATTCTGTAATATTTTCTGGCCTGATAAGGATGCCCTGTTACCTTATAAACTGCATGGATACTCCTGGATATACTTTATGGGTCCAGTATGTACTCCTTACATCATGGTCAGTAACTTGTTCTGAATGACTTGAAATTGTATGTTTGTCATATGTTTTCATTTCTGGTTTATGCTTTTGCAGTTTGGATACCTTAGATTGGTCTGGCCTTCCTTTTGATGAGTTACAGTTGTAGGCATGAAAGTTTGTAAAGTTAATCCTCAGTCTGACCAATGTTCATATGTCTTGTTCTAACTGATGTAATAATAAGTTACAGTATGTAAGTTTTGGGTAAGATTACTATGAAACATGTCAGTATCTGTGTTAATGGTATGCCCTCTCCTATAAAATTTACAAAATTATTCACAATTAGTCATGAATATTGTTGCCCTGGAGGAAATGCATCTTTCTTCTGCTCAGCATTCCAAATTATCACAGTTAGGATACCCGTGTTCTGTCAGAAAGATATTGTTTGATTATTTATTTGTTTATTTATTTATTTATTGCATTTGTTTACCGGGATGGTCCACTGGGCCTAGGTGAGCCCATTTTCACTGGAGGCCTGGGGAGAAAAGCTCGATATACAATTAACAACATACAGATACAAATACATACAAGAAATAGCAGATATTATAGAGTATATACAGTCACAAGCATGGACACATTATAAGCACAATGGTACAGATTATTTACATGCATAATACACATCTACATTATGTAAAGTAATTAGTGCTGATGGACTTTATGCAAATAGAAAATCAGTTTTGTGATTCTTAACTGCTGACGATTTGTACAAATGGGATATCAGTTTCTTGATATTAACTGTTGGAGATTTGTAGGCATGAGCAGAAGACATTATCAAGGCAGAGTAAATAGCTCACATGGTAAGTTATGGAAGTGCGAAAATAGAATAATGAACAAATGTAAAGATGGAGTAAAGTACAGGTATAGCAAAAGGTGTTAGAGAGAGTTATCTGGGCAGAGTTATTTTGGCATGTGCATAGCCAGATAGAGAGGAGAGATGTTGCCTAAGGGACTTCTTAAAGAGAGCAGGATTGCAGATGAAGTGATTGAATACGGGAGGGAATTCCATAGTTTAGAGACTGTAAAAGAATAGAACATTTGACTAGCTGAGAGATTAGGTTTTTCTGCTTTGAGCAGTATTTTGTTTTCAGATCTGAGAGGTCTGTTTGGGTGATACAAAGATAATAAGGAGGAAAGAGAAGGGCAAGCTGATGGTTTATACATAATTTTATGTGCAGTAGTTAACTGTAGGAAAGTGAGATAATGTGCAAGTTCAAGCCAGTTTCGTTGGCATAGAGATGAACAGTGGTATGCTGAGAATTTTGCATTTGTTACTAATTAATTTGGCAACCTTATTGTAACATGAGTCAAGTTTGGTTTTCAGAGATGACTGGATATTGGTAAGGATAGGTGCACCATATAATAGAGATGGTAGCAGAAAGGATGAGGCTAGAGTCTTTTTTGCAGTGAGGTTAAGGAAATAGTTGTGTCTATACAGGGTACACAGTTTTTTTTTTTTTTTATGATGCTGTGGATATGGAGGTCAAATGTTAGATTTTCATTAGTAATGACACCTAACAGTTTGGTACTTGAAACAACTTCTCTGACAGTATTCTTCTCGGAGAAGACAGAGAATTCATTCTTGTTAAAGGGGTAGTTTTTTGTTGGGTGAATATTAGGAGTTTAGATTTAATGGGGTTTAGAGCAAGATGGTTATTTGACATCCAAATTTCAGTTGATGTAAAAGCTTCTTGGATTAGTAGTTGTAACTCAGAAGTGGATTTGGCAGAGCAGATGATTGTAGAATCCTCTGAATATTGGATCACAGTGCCTTTAGTAAGAATGGTATGGAAGTTGTTAATGAATATACTAAATAGAAGGGGCCAAATATAGATTCTTGGGGTACTCCTGTAGTTATGTTGAGGAAGGTTGAATAGGATTGTCGACATTTGGCGGATTGTTGTCTACCACTGAGATAGTGTGAGAACCAGTTTAGGGTTAGGGGTGGGGTACCTAATTTGGAGAATTTGGTGAACAGAAGGGGATGGGATACTGTACCAAAGGCTTTTACAAGGTAAAGGAAGAGTGAGGAGATAGTCGAGCCGGCATCACGAGCCCTATTAACTGTTTCCATAAAGGAAATGAGAGCCATTGTAGTACTGTGACCTGGCTTGAAACCATGTTGAGTTGGCAAAATAATTTGTTTTATTAACTAGATGATTAAGAAGCTGAATATGGACACACTTTCTTAATATTTTGGAGATGGGAGAGAGAATACTGATGAGTCGGATGGTGGAGATGTCATAGTTACTGCTGCCTTTATGAAGTGGAAGAACATATGCTTTGTTTCCAGATATGCAGTGTATAAGAGATTCCTGACTTGCTCTATTAAGGAGTATGCTGATGGGGTAGGCAATGGATAGTAAGAATTCTGCGGGTAAGTTCTCTAGAGCGTTAGTGCAAGGTTTGAGATTTTGAAGGAGTTTTCTTTATAGTGGAGGTAGGTATAGGAGAAAAAGAAAAAGTAGGTAGAGAGGAAGGTGAGGAATGTGATGGTTGGTCAGATGAGTTAGGGCTAGCAGGTGGGAAGGTGCTGGTGAGCTTAGCTATGGTGTCAATGAAATATGAGTTAAGAGTGAGGCTATCTTGGAGGATGTTTTATCTGGGTTTGGGCATGGATTATTGTTTGTGCCTGGATGAAGTAGGGAAATGATTGCCCCCCAGAATTTCTTTGGGTTTAGTTTATGTTGGTCCTGAAGACTTTAGAAGTGTTCTTTTTATTTTTACTGACTAATCATTTTGCCTGATTGCACAGCCATTTGTATAGAGTAAGGTCAGAGGAATTTTTATGGTCTTGTCAGGCTTTCCAAGCTTTGTCTCTAGTGGACATGATTTGCTTTGTGGGTTTGATGAGCCAGCCGGCATGATTAGCCTTGACTCTTTTTGGACAGGGTGGGGCTAAACTATTTAAGCTTCATCAAGAGGGAGAGATTTTAATGATGCCCAAATTATACTTTGTAGGATTTCATTAAAGGTGTCAGAGGAGAAGTGAGATAAGTCTCTGGTTTGTTTACTGTGGAGTCTACTTACAACTGAGGTAGTTTTATGTATTATAAAGGCTGGTAAGTGGTCACTAATACTATTTGGTAGTATGCCAGAAGAGGAGATTTTTTTTAGGGTCAGAAATTGGGATCCAATGCAGAATTGAGCCTCCATCATTTTTATTGCTGGGTCTAGTTATATTGGTGATCAGTTGGGTATAGTTAAATAGGTTAATGTCGTGGGGGGGTCCTGGTTAGTGATATCAAGCCAGTTATTGATAATGTCCCCTAAGATGATAGTTTCATTTTTAATATTGTTAGCTGACCAGGCAAGAATATCTTCCAGTATAGGAATGTCATTGCCTGGGGGGATGTATAGGACCATGACACAAAGGTGTTTACAGTTATTCAGTTTTAGGAAGCCTACTAGCTCTCTGATGTGGAGAATTGTGGAACTAGTTTTGTGTATGGGACTACAAGGAGAGCATTTGGCTATATCAAGGCAATGCCTCAACTTTTTTCTGTAGTCTGTCTATTCTAAGGCAAGTATAGCTAGGGTGTAGGAAATCTGCATCTTTGATATCTGGTTTAAGCCAAGACTCTGTAATAACAGTGAAATCAGGTTTGCTTTGGCTTATCCATGCATGAAAGTGTGGAGTTTTGTTTCTTATGCTTTGAAAATTGATGGTAGTGAAGTTTAGGGATTTTATGGAGTTAGGTGGGTTGTAGGAGGTAGGGAAGGAGCCTGGATTTGGATGTATGTCACTGCATTAAATTAGGTTACAGTTACAGTGGGTGGTTAGAGTTACAGGTTGCAGCTGCTTTTTAGTTTTGTGGTGACTCTCTAGATCAAAGATAGTAAAATGGATGTTTAGAAGGGGGAGGATTTTTAGTTTAATTTGTAGAATGAAGTCTATTTGGTATTGACTAGAGCCTACTTTGGAGTAGCTGGTGAGAGATTGTGTGTGTATGGTTGTTGTACAAGTAGGTTTGAAAGGTATATGGGTTGTTTGATGTGGTCATGGTTGTAAGAGCAGATAGCTGTATAGAGAGAGTAAAGAGAATAGTATTAGAGATGAGAGACATTGTAGCAGGGTGAAATAAGACATCTAAGACAGATATTGTTTGAGGAATAATAATGTTGTGGTGATGTCTATACGGGATATAGGAGTGATAGTGTTTTAGGGAAGTGAGTGTGGGATGAGGAGAGTAGTAAACCAGAGTTAGAGTACTTGGATAGTTGATAAGGGGTGTGTGGAAGGTGGGAGAAGTAATACAGGAGCAGGTTGGAAGAGGATTTGTAATAGTAAGAGCAGTAGAACTGGAAGATAGAACGGAGAAGAATAGGAGAGTAATATGTAAAGGAGTGTAGTAGATGGGCCAAGAGTTTGTGGGAGGATTTGAAAGCAGTCAAAGGTGTTGCTCTATCACCAGGGCATTTGTACACTACAGGCTCTTGACACATATGCTGCTTCTGACTGGGCCTTAAACCGAGTGGTAGCTTTGTTCCCTCATAGATTAATCACACTCTTAACAATCTATCTCCATCCTAATGGCTATAACAGTAAATCAAACACTCCATTATCATCCGGGAATGGACATTTAAGATGTGAGAGCAATTTTTAATTTCCTTCCAAGCAAGGTTAAAGGCTTGTTTACTCTTATGAGAGACCGGGCAGTGTGAACACTGATTCTAAGTGAAGGCGCTGTGATGTGACACCCAGATCCTATGTACAACAAGGGAAAAGTGGGTTGATGGCAATGGTGAATCTTGGAACAGAAACTTCTGCAAGCCAGGGGATCTTTATTTCTTCTTCCCAAAGCCACTGCACTGCAAAAGAGCAGACATAATTTTTGTTGACCAGAACTGGCCTCTTCCATGATTCCCCTGCAAATCACCCTCAGCCTGTATATATACTATGGAACCTTAACTAAAACTTAACTTTGGGAGTTATGTTTTTACTGTTCTATACTAGCAGAACAGATTTAGGATTTTTTTCTATACATTGGCACAGGATTTTACTTCCTTATATTCTCAGATACCTTTACAATTATTTTTGCATAACCAGGTTGTACTTTTTTTTTTTTTGCAAAACTTTTTTTATTGTAATCAACATGTAATAAAATGCAATTTATGCTAACATTGCAGCATGGTGCTGCGGTAGCGTTGTTGCCTCACAGTAAGACGTTGTCCTGTTCGATTCTCAGCTAAAGCGTCTTCTGTGTGGAGACATGCGTGAATGGGCGTACCTTCATTGAAGGTTGTGCATCAGGGCTGGTAACTTGGTACGTAAAAATCTACTGCCAATCATTAGCGGACTGGAGTTCCGCTGTGGCGACGCCTAACTGGGAAAAGCCAAAAGTTATAACATTGCAGCATTGTAGACCAGCATATATATCTAACATACCTAAGTTTTCCAGGGTGTACTTTTGGGAAAATGTCCTTTAGAAGCCACGCGCAAGGATCTATAGTCATTACATGAATAAAAGCCAGTACTCCGTTAGTGCCTTAAGTCCATGTCCTAACAACTTGACCAGGCACAGCTGCAGGTGAGGAAGGCTAATATTCGTAACAGTATCATCAAATTAAAAGTTATGTATCCTTAGACCACTTCAGATCTATAGTCAACTAGCTCAGTGGTGTAAGGCAAAACACAAGCAGAATGTTACTACACTACTGTCCTGGTACCCAGCATTTTCTCTTTCCTATACTCTAGAAATTATATAAGATCATTTTATCAGTTATAGCAGGGAGTCATTAATTCTTCCTATATAGATTTGTTGGACACATATAAGGTGAAGCACTTTCCCATCCCACCACTCTAACACCACATTGCAAGACAGTCCTCATAGCGCCTATGTGGAAGAAGAAAGTATTGTCTACTATTCTAATGTCCAATAAAGCATGTGGAAATGGCAGTCACTCATTCAGGTAAAATTAGCTTTTATCCCAAGAAAATTTAAAAAAGCCAGTGCAGAGGAATAAAGCCAGCTCCAGGCAGCAAAATGTTGTGAAAAATCCGTTGACTATCTGTAGGTTGCTTGCCATATTGGTATGATGGCAAGAGAAGTGAATTCAGCTCTAAAATCGAACACTCCAGCCATTCAGTTTATATGGATGGCATGCATTCTTAGTATTACAGCTTGTAGGACCCTTTTGGGGTGTTTATGGAGCTTGCCACCTTATATCAGGTTTGTAAATTAAGTCTTCTCATTGGCCAATAACCAGAACAACTTGTCTTCTGAATCGGAGAACTTCTGGCTCTCAATGAATGGTAAGTTCACATTCATGATAAGGGATCTGTTTTAGGACTACCCAGAGGAGATATACAGATATAACAAAGACACATACAAGCCAGTCAGGATCATGGCGGCAACTCCAGCACCAGGAAGAACCACGTGACACCCTACATGCAGGTTAGCATTGCGAGTACTTCTTTTAAAGTGCAGAACTGGCTGTGCTGTACTGCACTATACTATACTATACTATACTATACTATACTATACTATACTATACTATACTATACTATACTGTATAAAGTGACTGACCTCAACCAGTAAATGTCAGAGAGTGGTACTGTTAGAAAAGGGATGTTTTTTATCATAATGTGTAGATTTGTTCCAAGCTCATTAGTCACAGCTCTCATTTAATTTACTTCTCCTACCTTTCCCTTAGTCCCCTTCCCAGTCTAAAAATCTCATACACTCTATTCGCCCTTCCTCTTCCACTTCTTACCATTTGTGTCACTGATCTTTCCCTCCATCTCCTCTCTCCCCATTTTTTAATTTATTATTGGAAGGCATATCTTTCACTAAAGTTGGACCTTGAACTGCATTTTGATTAACAGCTTCAGGTTTCTTCTCAGTCAGTGTTTTTCCCATTCTTTTGTTTCTTCTACTCTCAACATGAACATATTATATATATATAGTCCAGAATTATGTTATGAATTGTATGTCAGCATTTCTTATAACAAATGTTTATCTTAGTCATGGTATATCCTTGCCATTATTCATTTTATATTAACTAATATTATGCTATTAATTGAATATCAATGTTTTATAAGAAACATTTAACTTTTCTATATACATTGTGTATATGGTTGTTTGATAATATGACTTCTACACAAATGCAAGCCAAAGCATAGATAGTCTCTGTCTCACACAACTACACACTCACATGCACACCCACACACGCATACACATAGACATACACATAGACACACAAACATCAAAATGAGCTCAGCAATTACAAACTTTTTCTTGATAGTTTACACCACAGATGTCCAATTATGATCAAATAAATTAAAAATGATATACAACACAAACAGCACATCTTATCTCCCCTTCATTCCACATGAATTGCATTCAATAAGTGAAACCAACATGGCACTTCTTTAGTTTATAATTCATGCTTCAGGGTGGTTAATATGTAGTTGTGAACCCACAGACTTGATACTGGGGTCTCCTAGTATATTAATACCCTGTTGAACAGCATTTGTCCTCCACTAGGGTATCATTTTGAGATCTGCCCATTTTGCAAGCATTTTCAACATACTGCATTCAATGTACTGGAACTTTGTGAATTATATTCCATGAATCATCTGCTTATACTACTTACTGTGAGCATAACAGAAGTCTGCTGTTGAACGCTGACCATGTCCTCATTTAATCCGAAAACTATTCATCCCAAATAGTTGACAGTCACTGCAAGACAAGATCAGATGGTTATAGTCCAGAGCACCACCACAATCCAGCTTTCTCGTGCTATAATGGCACACAAAATTTCACAACTTACTTCTGGAAAACAAGCCATGCTAATTATGTCAGGCTAGCTAAGACTGAAAAATCACCTGATCACTGGTATGCAGGATATCATTAAAAGGAGTTTTAGTCAGACACATAATAAATACTGTCATGATAATGTTTAGTGTTCTGATGTGTGAGAATGGGTGTGTATGTGTGTGTAAGTGTGTGTGTGTACTTTTACCTTTAAGACCAGTGAATACTTACAATGCATATAACCTTTCACACTTTTAGAAGTAGATGCAGTAATGGTAATTGTGTTCTGAGTATGCTGTCACATTGTGATGAGTTCAAACTGCATCATAAGTTTGTAATCCCAAGTCTTGTTCTATTATTGAATAATATGGGCTGATGGCATGACATGCCCTAGGATTCAGAATCATTCTCTGTATCATGGTAAGTTATTTTACATGATAAGAGACCATGCCTATGTTTCAGGCAATTCAGAGACACACTGAATGTGAGGTGGAATGGCCTGCAAAGTATGTTAATGTTAGTAAAATGAAATGGTAATGAGCAACATTATTTAAATGAGGGAAACCCACAGATGAGGGTAAACAACATGATTAACATTTATTTATCAGGAAAGCCCAACTGGGACAGAGCTCATTTTCAATGGAGGCATAGAAGGAATGCTTCAGATGCATGTCCTTGGAATGCAGGAGAAAACCAACTTGAATGCAGGGAGGAAATGCAGACTCCACACAGAAGGCACCCCAACCGAGAATTGAACTGGAGAACCTCTTGCTGTGAGGTGACAATGCTAACCACTGCACCACTGTGCCGCCTCCCACTTAGAATTACAGGAGGTAAATTGTGAAAAGTATGGTGTACCTGCAGCATTAACTAACTTGCATATGGAAAACTCTATACTTGGTAGTCATGCTGTAGCACTTTGTCACCCTCTGTTGCACTGTGTCAATTATCCTCACCTAAAATTTCATTCCTCTTACAAGATTAAAATCATAGACACTACCTTGTGGATAGTCACTATGGAAAAGTTGGTAGAGATGTGTCACCTTCATTTACTGTCCCATGGGCTGTGTGAAGTACCTATCACTGTAGATATTAAGGTATCTGTGACTTTTTTAGATTACTAGCTACGGGGATCTTTCAGCAGCTACAGGAGAACATGGTATTGGGGTGGAAGGGGTATGCCAGACATTTGCATTAGGGATACTGCAACATTTCCTGAAACCCATGCTACAGCATGTGAGGCAGCATATGTGTTTTCCACATACCGCAGTGGAGTGGGACAATATTGTAGAGACTGTTATAAGGTAGCCCATTTCCCTGCATTACTAGGGGCCATACAATCTAATGAAACTGAAGTAAAGGCCCAACCTTGTGAGCAGGGAAGAAGGTATATTAACTGCAATGGCGTCATCTCCCTCAGCTGCCAGGTGGTCTGTAATGTATAAAATATAATTTAGAATGTATCTGCAAGCCACTCAGGCAGAGCTCATGACTTTGCTACTAGCTAGTCACTAGTACTAGTAGCTACTTGCTACTTCTATGGTCTGTCATGAACCTAGGTCATTATTGACCATGTATTTTTCCTGCTAAAGGCCCACTTATTATATTGGTTATAGCAGGAGGTGCACTACAGTATGACACTCACATATGCAGAAAGTCATTTGCAGTTTGTGCAGTATTACATAATATATCTTTGAGAAACAGTTACGGCAAGGCATACCTACTGAGGAAGAAGTCATCCCATGTCACCAGGCAGTGGAGGAGGAGGAGGCCAATAAGGAGTCTTTGGATGAGACAGCTGCAAGGGAAGACTGTGGCAGATGAAGGCAGGTATAGTATGCTGTGGTGAAGAGGCAGTGGATATTTCATACAAATGGGCTGGAAAAGAAGCATAATACAAAACATTAGAAGTAATGCATGCAAGCTTATAACCATCTGGTGATCCTCCATGCATGAAATGGCCACACTGTGCATCATATATAGGCTAGCTAAGTAACAGAATACTGAAGCAAGTCACACTTATCTTCATCTGCACAGGTGGGGAGGACTACAGTGTCAAGTGTCAAATGTATGTTTCTCAATATCAGTGAAATAAACTTGATGCTGTGTGCATTATATATGGGAGTGGTGACCAGGATGCACTGGGCGGGGGGGGGGGGGGGTGCTGTGACAATTTTGGTGCATGTGTGGAACTGGCCTTGTAGTCCTATGAGTGAGCGTGTGTGTGTGTGTGTGTGTGTGTGTGTGTGTGTGTGTATGCTGGGACACAGCCTCAGCAGATATTGCAACACTGTAATAGAATTTAAAGATAGGTCCAGGGTGCCCATACAAGATGTGTGAGTGTTCAGAGTGTGCATTCCCCCTGATCTGCAACAGTGCCCTGTCTTGTGAGGATTATAGACACTGTCCAGCCCTTGTATGAAGGAATGAGTTCTGCATGAGCATGCACAATGACCTATACTGTGCATCACTGCTGTATAAGCTGCACATTTTTATGGGCATCCACCTCTTTCCTTACTGACATCCCCACTGGATGGTGGGGTGGAAGTAGTGACACTACATGTACCTGAATATAGCCTCCCCCTTCCATGATGGCTATCACTACTGGAACCAGAAGTGTAGTAGCCATAAGAAAACTGGTTGGCACATTGCCTGTGGGTACAAGGAGAGCTGGGTCATGCAGGCTACTTAAGGAACATGTCCATAATGTTACACATGTACTACCTCAGGTCATTGCATGCACCCTGTAAAACATGTTTCTTCTCAGCAAACAATGTATTGTCATTAGCCTGTGCCTCTGTAATAGCCCTACACATTCACTGGTTCATGCACATAGAAACTGTTTGGATGGAGATGAATATCCATGGAATGTACTACCAACAGTTTGACATCTGCCCCTGGCTTCCCCATGTTCATCAGAGCTTCTGGCAACCAAGAGGGACTGCACAACAGGGGATGACATCTCTTCCTTACTAGAACTGAATTTGACTGACTTTCTGTCCTGGTTTGTCTTCATCTGGGTCTGAGGTGGGTTACACAGGCACAGAGCTGATGTCTATTGCTTGGAGAGTGGATTTGCACTTCACATTGTCCATATCCAACACAAACACTGTAACTCCTGGCTATGCCAAAATTAGCCTGCTGTCATTGTCAGAGTGTGAGTCATCTCCAGGCAAGTCATGTTTGCAGAGCCTAATAAAACATCTTCTCTGAAGACACCAAAGGGATATACCCATGATAAATAAAACCTTTCACTATTACCTTAATCCCAGTCAATAAATGATTACCACTGACTTTAGTGAGAGGACTTAATAATAGCTATCTTACCTTGTACTGCTGGTCTTGTACTCTTAAAGTTTGATGTTCTCATGTAGCAAAGTAATAGTACATTTAATCTGCATTACACAACACAATTATCCAGTATGCAGCTACCATTTTGTGTAAAGGCATAGACACCTGGGTCATCTCTGAGATTTTTCGAGGCTGGTCAAGTACCATTAAAATATCTAGGACTCTACTAAGACCACATGCAGGTTCAGAATTGCTCATGCAGAGTGGCAAGGAATTCCTCAGTCTATAATGGTGGTTCAGTCAATGGACTGCCTTCAATTACCTTCAGTTCTAGTGCCAGATGGGTGGCATGAGCCTTGACACAAATAATCATGTTGGTGACCCAGCATCTGACTTGTTTATAATTCCTGCCTTGGCCAACAACATCTATGGCATTTACCACATCCTGCCAGGCATTATCATGATAAAGCCTGTCAAATTTCTCATGGCTGGTTATCTACTGACTGTGAAGATGAAGGGCCTACTGCAAGATCTCATCCATGGAAGAACTTGCATTTCCTTTGATTGCCTTTTCTAGACATCCTGCTGTGTAAGAAAAAGAATGGTTTATGTGAGGATAAGCATATGTACCCTAATACAACCTACTTTCCTTTGAGCTGCGGGTAGGTCTCCCTATACACATACCTTTGGCCATTAATTCACAGACCTGCATACCCAGACACAGTCTTTGTATACCTGTACTGTATTGGCTCCCCCACCCAGAAAAAAATGATATTGCACACACGGATGTCAACCCTGGACTTCAGAGCACCGGCAAATGATTTTGAACAACACTAACTATAATCTTTGTGATGAGCAACAGTAGTTGATCTTCCATATGGCCTGCCTTTGACAGCATAGGATTACAGCCAAATACAGTCACCACAGAAACAGACACAGAACTGCTTTAAGGGAAGATTTACTTCCATGACACCATGGAGACCACCTTCAAGCTGTGTGTCAAGCAGGTACACAGAACTATTTATTTATGACCTATAGATGTGTTGATGCAAAAACACTAGCATTATCTTTTTTGTGGGTGAATACATAATATTGAATGCAGCTAGCATCAAGCAGCCAAAGTGCACATAACTGTAGCACTATTTTACCTACAGTTGCTGTCTACTTGTGCTTCAACATGCTACATTGTAGTAGGAAGTGTTCTTCATCTCCCAAAAAAATTCTGCACGCACTGGCAGTATAGCATAGCATGCATATAATATGAAGTACAGAAGTGGGATTACTATAATGAGGGGTTTGTGTCCTATGCATGGCCTCAACATGATCTTAATCAAACTGGAATATTTCTATAATAAAATAACAGAGTTTGTAACTGCCGCTTCCTATAGGTCGCATCACTGTGCATTTCTTAAACAACTGAATTGGCTCAAACTTCCTCAGCTTCTACACTTCAACCAACTAACCTTTGCAAACAAATTACTCCTCCAACCTGATAAAATCCCTGCCTCCCAAAATCTTATACTCCTATACATCTGTTCCTGATGTCTTCGGTCCAGTAACCTACACCTTCTAGATATCACCAAAGCTAACAACCATGCTGGGAATTCTCACTTCTCTAACTACATTCCTAAAATTTGGAATAAGCTACCAACCCTAATAACTTCAAATGGCTCTTTTTATACAATTTAAAAGCTCCTTAAGTCACACTTAGCAGACACCTGGCTATGTTCCTGCAACACTCCTGAATAGACCATTAGTCTCTCTACAAATTATTGTTCTTAAAAAAAAAATAAAACAAATTATCACATTGTTAGTATCAACAACATCTATAGGGAAACAGCCTTCTGTATCACTACATTATAATTTACTCAGGATGATGTTTAACGTGAATGTTTCTAACTAAAGAATTGCATTCATTATGTATCCATTAGGTATTCATTATGTATCTCTTATTTTGCTATCAAAGCAGATACCTCCCATAGGTTTGTTAACTTCTGTTTAGTCTGTAATTGAAACTGTTGCTTCTTCGACACACTTGTGAATCATTGTTTCTTCCTTCTTACATATTTATGTATATCCATTTTATATTTGTATTTTGCATTTGTACTTTTTCTGGAGTTTTTCTCCTTGGGTCTCTGCTGAAAAAGGTCCTGTGCCCATTCAGACTTTCCCGGTTAACAAACGCAAAACAAAATAAATAAAATAAAAAATAAACACAAAACCGTACCCAAATGACAGTAGTATACTTGTATTAGGACCACATTTCAAGCTGACAATGTAAGATATTAAAAAATACATCTGGTGGAACTTTATTGTAGAAATCCTTGTGGACATGCACCATTCTGTGCCAAAGTAACCCCCTATTGTTTGAAACACCTCAGAGTTCTCTGCTTCAATGTACCTCTAACTTGCAACAATAACAAGCATTTCACTTACCTCATAAATAAGTTTAGCCTTAAGCAAATACATTTCTCAACCACTAACTGTAGCCTGGGAGATTGCCAGACTCTAACTTTTCATACCAAGGTGAGACTCATGAAGGCCATTTGGGTTTATATCACATAAATTAGAAGCTTTGAGTGCAGCTGTTTGGCTAATTGGGTACTACCTAATGAATGTTATTAAATAGCTATTTCTACATGTTGATCATGTGGGACAGGTCATGCTAAGAAGCTCTCCCTCACTCTCAAGCATCACATGAACACCTATGAAGTGCATTAAGTATGCATGACCAGGCGAATGACCCTGATAGGGACAGGGGGAGAGCTAGTAACCTGTGGAGGCACCATACCAACCCCTTAGCTGTATTGTCAGTATATGAGTAGTCTGCATGCTTGCCTGATTAATAAATATGAATGGTTTAGGCTTATAACTTAATGATATTTTTTATTTTATTATTTTCTTGTAGCTCGGGAGGCTATAGAGGATAGTGGTCTTTTGTGCTGGACATGAATGGAGAGATTTTGCAGGTGTAAGAGAACAAATTGCTTCTTTAATTTGTTGAGTATAATTACCTTCAGAGTGTCTTACTGTATTTGTTATCTGTCAGACAAATGCACTGTGTGACCCTGTATGGTTTATACTTCCTATCATAAGGTCATAAGGTATATGGGATACATGTGTAGCACATTTCGTGGTATTCTGAATGTGAGCAGTTATGCAGGTTATCTGTATACTTTTTTTTTTTGCTGAATACTTTCAAGGCTTAGTTAAGAGCATAGACATAGAACAAACAACTGACCAAGAAGCCAAAGACCATAGCAAATGAATCCAACAATGGTAGAAACTCCTCCAGTTTGCAGTTGTTGAGGAGAGAAGCAATCCTTTATTGGTAAATTCACGGTTAAGCTTGTTCGTCTAAACATAGACTTCGTCAGAACCATGAAAACTCCTCTAAACTCTGAATTTAAAAGCTCATAGAAGTAAAACCATGCCCCCAGGAACTGTCAATCAAAAGGCAAGCTGAACAAATTCCAGGAAAGTTTTTAAAGGTGTACACACACAGAATCACTTGCCACGTAAAACCAAGTATAAATGGCTAAAAACTAATTTAGAATGTCAAAATACTACAGAAATACAAAACAATATTACAACTTAGCTCAAACTATGTTGGCTTTTCTTTTAAGTTCACTAGCAATGGAAATATAGTCATTTAGTCCAGGTGGATTTGCTGCGTCTAAAGGTTGCTGCTAATATATCTCACGATGTAGAAGTCTGTTTTACCAATCACCAACAAAGACACCTGCCTCCACCTGTTCAAGTCCCAAAAAAGTGAGCTTCTTAAAATTGGAGTACATACAAGCATGCCTATTCAAAGCACTCTTCGTGTCCCTTTTGGATAAACTATAATAGTGTTGGTATATCCTTTTGTTGAGTGCATTTTTAGCCTTAGCAATATAGAAGGCAGGACATGACATACATTTTGTCAAGTAGACTAACCTCTCTGATTGGCAATTGAACTTACCACAGATGTTCATACCTCTATTTTTTTCTATTAAGTCTCCTTTATAGCTGGTTTCAATGTAAGTGCACTGATGGCAACATCCACAGTTTGTCATAGTCCAAGAGTCACTTTGTCTGGAAACAATTGGTTTCTCCAATAGCCGTTTTATGTTAGGCTTCTTCTTAAATGTGAATACAGAGAAATCAGGAAGATTTTGTTTGAGTCCCTCATCACAGTGTAAGATGGCCCAATTTCTCTGCACCACTTTTTTGATGTCTTTAGAGTTCATTAAGTAATGTAAAACCATACTGGTGTGGCCACAAGTGTCCTTACTTTCATTTGTCTTGTCTTTAACTTAATATTATCAATGCCATATCTAATAACAGGTGAATATCTATTGTCTCTGTCTTCCCACACATCCTTCTGAAGATTATCAAGAAGAGTTTCAGGATGCCCTCTTTCCAAAACATAGATTTGAGGGTGTCAAACTGTGTTAAGCAGTTGTTGTCATCAGATGTCAGGCAAACAATCCTGATAAGTTGGCTTTTCACAATCCCCTTCTTTTGATGGAAAGGGTGTCAGCTGATGTATGACAAAAAAGAATTACAGAAAGTGGGTTTCCTGTAAATCTGTATGTCCATACCACCATACTGGTCTTTCTTGATTTCAATGTCCAAGTAGTGGAGCTGAGGTGGGTCAGCATGGTGGGTAAATCTTAAATAAGTGGTACTAAACTGCAGTTCGTCCATAAAAGTATCCAATTGTGTCTCTGTGCCTGACCAAAGGACCACCAAATCATCCAAATAGCAAAAATACCCCACAGTTTTTGAATAAAAGGAGCTTGAACAAAGCCATACGTTCCCATCTCAGCAAGATGATGTTTGCAAAGGTGGGGGCACATATGGCTCCGATAGCTATGCCTTTCAGCTGTTTGTAAAATTCCCCATCAAAGGTCAAAAAATTATTGTTCAGTACAACCTCAATACAACAATCCTGGGCCTCTGCTGAAAATAGGCTTTGTTCTAAGTCAGACTTTCCCGGTAAACAAATGTTAAATAAAAAATAAAATAAATAAAAGTGTACTGCTCTACTCACCCTTTTCAGTCACAAACCGGCTGCTGTGTAAACACAAACTGCCCTGGACCAGACTGTCAATACACCAACAAGGGGTGCAACCACACTGGATCTGGTCCTCACTAATATGAGAAAGTGCTGCACAACCCCTAGTGTAATGTATTCTCTGGTAAGATCAGACTACATATGGTTTCCTTTGAAGTAAAAATAAAATCTGGAACCCCAGCTAACCCTGAAATATGCAAGAACTACTCAAAAGCTAGCTTCCTGCTATTAAGTGATAACCTGGAAAATTTTCAGGCCCCCATAAACCCTGAGAACACTGTTGCCTACACAGAACTGTTCACAGAAATCCTATGTAAGCATGTTAAAAGCTGCATAGAGGCAGCTGTACCCACCATGAGAAGTACAGAACTAACTGAAAAAACTAGCCACCCTGGTGGAATCACAACATCAAAAGGCTGTATGACAGATGGAAGAAAACTGTGGCAAAAATTAAGAGGTGCAGCACCCAGCAGGATAAAAGCACTCTCATCAAACTAAACAAACAACTCAGAGGACAAATAAAGTCTACCAAAGCAAAATTTGAGGTATATTTGGCCACCCAGGCCAAGGACAACTACAAGACATTTTTTAGCTATATCCACAACCTCAAAGGCAATATACAACTGTGTGCAGAGATCATTGTAAATGTACCCACCTTTAATAAACAATAAGTTACAGCATACCTGCAGGCTGACAGATTCAGCTCCAACTTCCCCCTCTCTCTCCCCATCAACCTTCCCTCAGGAAATACCATCAAATATAACTCCCCCAGCAATCACTAGGGAATAAGTCCTTAATACTTTCTCTAAGGCCAATAACACTGCATCAATGGGCCCAGACAATATCCCAGGATGCCTTCTAAATAGCATGAAACATGATCTATCAGGCCATCTGAAATTGCTATTTAACTGTAGCCTCCAAACAGGCTTCATACCTCATGAATTCAGAACAGCAACAATAAGCACTCCTCTGAGCAAAGGTGGGACATCTACAAACACTGGAAACTACAGACCCATAGGTCTCACTAGTCTCATATGCAAAGCCATGGAAAGAATTATTATGCACATAATCAATAATGAAATAGAAAACCTCCAGACACTGGACCCAACCCAATTTGGTTTTATCAAGGGCAGGTCATGCCTAATCAACCTGGTGGACTTCACTGAGAAGGTCACCAAAGCAAAGAATGAGGGCAAAATGGCCCACACTGCATACCTTGACCTGACCAAGGCAAGTGACACAATCCCCCACTCAGACATTGCTGACAAACTTAAGTAGTTAGGTATAAACCCTTATGTCACCAGTAGGTAGCCAGTTGGGTCACAGACAGGACCAAAGAAGATAGAAATAGAATTGGGGAGTCCACCTCTACAAAGAGGCCAGTCACAAGCAGAGGTCATCATCTTCACAATACACTCCTAAGAGGTGAGCCAGTCATCAAGGACTTGGGGGCACACATGGACAGTAATTTAACCTTTGATCATTACGTGTCTGCAGTAGTGAGGAAATCATTTTATGTTGTGCAATTTATAAAGAAAGATATGGCATCTAGGTCAAAGGAAGTCATTGTTCCACTCTATTCATCACTCATCAGACCTATCATTGAATACAATGCCCTGTTTGGTTTGTATATAACAAGACATATCCAACAATTGGAATGTCCTTAGAGGTTCCTCACTAAAAGAATACAGGGCATAAGTAATATGTCCTATGAAGTTGACCCCAAGGCCCTGTCCCTGTATTCTGTTTCCTACAGGCTCTTTAGGAGAGAGCTATACCTGGCATACAAGGCATTGTCAGACTCCACAATAATGGACTCCCTGCATATCCACAAATCAAACAGCACCAGATTTACCTATTCTAAAGACTTAAACATTACTTGTGATGTTTCAGCTCCCAAGCCCCTGCTTACACTTATCAAGGGTACCAGAACTTGTCAGAAATTTGGGATGCATGGCTAGGCTTAAAAAGGCCCTTGTGGTTGTTAGCCTAGTCAACATCTATGAACCTAACCTCTGAACATATATATGCATACATTGAGGTAAACATAGAAATTATTTGCAGAATTTATTTTACTTTATATTTTTTATTTTATTTAACAGTTTGATAACTGGATGAAGGAGCTGGTCTATCGATCCTTTTAAGTCATGACCCAGGAGCAGTAGTACATAAAATCATTGAAGGTATCATACATAGCATCTATTACTATCTTTCAGCTTTTTCCAGTTAGGGGTCACCACAGCAGAACTCTGGTCCGCTAATGATTGGCAGTGAATTTTTATAGTGTCAAGTTGCCAGCCCAGCCTTCAAAGAAGGCACATGCTCACACCTACCTGCATGTCTTTAAATTCACTCGACCACAGGGAGGACATGCAGACTCCACACAGAAGGCACACCAGCTGAAAATTGAACCAGAGAACCTCTTGTTGTGAGGTGACAACGCTAACCACTGTACCACCGCACCCATTATCATACACCATTCAAAATTAGATAAAACAAGATCAGTAGGTAAGCTTCAGTTGAATGTATAGTAATGTTATTTCACAGAGATGTGTTCTATTTGCAAGATAGTTAGGAAGAACAGTTTGAATAACATTTTGTATGGTATTTCTGTCTATAAGATATTGTGAACATCTTGTAATACCACAATGATGTTAAAGTTGCATGTATTAACCAGTTTCCCAAAAGTATGTGCAATCAGATTCATTCTGCAAGTAGTTTTTCAGGCATTGTTTAAATGTTTCCAAAGTTTTATGTTTTTCTAAGTTAGCTGATTCTAAATGGCGGTTCCCATTCTAGAGGGGGGTTTTCTCCAATGGCCATTTTAAATCTAGGTCTAAGTAGAGCCTGTGTCTTGACTGAAGGCAGTAACTTTGTTCTCAAATTCTGAGTAGGTATTTAAGGGATGGCAATAGCTAAGTGTAAGAATTGTGAATATCAGAGGACTTAGGAGATAGATGGGTCTGTTAGCAATTGGCAGACGATATGCATTTTCATACAAAATTTAATAGCCAAGGACTACAGTAGCTGTTCATAAATTCTGGATCTTAAGTGCCTTTCAGTTTTATCCACATAATAACTCCAACAGACTTTGCAATATGCAAGGTACACCACTCCTTTAGTGTAACAGCTACTGTAGACCTTGGCTATTAAATTCACACAAGTAGTACGATACAAAAGGCCATACCCACTCTAAGGTCTATCACTTTGTTCCACTTACTCCTGACTCAATGTCCTCCCCTGTTTGTTATCCACTCATACCCATGTCTGCCTCTAAATATACTGTTCCCCCCAGCCATCAGTGCGCGTCAGCAACTCCCATATCAGTCTTCATCTCTATCCATCTCCCCCACTTCTGATCTTCACTCTCTTCCATTCTTTATATCCTTCTCCAGCTTCCCATTTCAAAAAATAAGAGGCACCTATCACAAAAAAGTCTGTCCTCGTCCTCCCTACTTCCATTCTTGCCTTTCCTGTAATCCTTGTTTATTGTCATCTATTTGCTCACCCCTTTTCCTACTGTCCCATACACCCATATCCATACATTTTTGTAGTCAAAAAAAGATTGACCTATTTCAGTGGTCTCTTTAAAATGGTGTACTTGTTTTCTCATATATTGCTGTTAATGAATGTGCAAATGCATGAGAACATATATTCCCTGTGTTTATCTATTTTCATCATCACGCTCCTAGTTGCAGCTCTGGGATTTTTTCCTTCACAGCAGAGAATTATGCTGTGAATCTCTACCTAGTTAATGGATAATTAACTTTAGACCTCATCATGCTATGAGATGTACATGTGATAGGCATAGCTTGATTGCAGTAAGCATGTTTCTGAATCACAGAGAGAGTGTTAGTCTAATGAGAGATTTTTCACTTAAAATGAATAAGTTTAGAAGCAAAAATGCCTTTTGGTCACAAAAACTATCCCAAACAGCCAAAGAGACCACAGAGATCTCAGAGTAATCTGTTTTTACTAGCAAGTTACTGTTTACCTCAATATCAAGTTGTTCTACTGATTTTTACCTAAAAGGCCTAAATCAATGAAAATTAGTATAATATAAAAACATTCCACTCTCCACGAACCTTTAGGTTTGAAAAGCCATTTATCCAGTCACCACGGAGGAAGAAAAAGGGGGTAGTATTCCTGGGACTGAAGTCATCCTCAAGCCTTGGTGAGTATCTACACATGGTGGACCATGTTTTCACCAAATCTCAACAAGATGACACTGATATATAAATTGTATTTTATATATCATATATCATAAAGAGACATAGGTTAAGAAAATAAAAAGGCAGCTGGGTACAGACATCCTAGGACAGAAAAGTGCTCAATTCTGGTGTGATTACTGGTGCCAACACTGGAAAATAATGGCAGCATAGAATCTTCAAGACACAGAAATATTCCTACAATGGGGTTAGGCTAGGCTCAGGGAGAGGATGCCCCCCCCCCCCTTGTAGAAGGAAGTAGTAGTCCACAAAAACATAAAAATTGGTCTACCAAAAATGAGTGATAAAAGATGATAGACTAGACTATTGAGGATAAGGAAATAATATGTATTTTTACTAATATGCAAGAAGTCAAGAATTTCCATACAGAATATATTCAAAAAGATTAAGAGAGTAATTAGAGGAAAGAAAAAATACTTGAACAAGAAAAACTGTCAAAAATTTCAAATAGAAATTTATATTCATTGGTACAGCACATCAATGAAAATCATTATGCAGGTAAAGAAACTCTGGGTTGCCTGGAAAAAGAAGTGACAGATGTGCGAAAATATAAAGAACAAAAACCTTGAGATTTTTGAAAGGTATACAAAAGAAATATGGACATGGGAAAGAAAAAGAACTCTGATATGGTACAATATTTATGCAATCTGCAAAAAATAAAGTGCAAACCAAGGTAGTTCAAAAGTATGGACACAGTACACCTGGACCTCAATTCATGATGAAAAGGTTGCTTTAATATTGAAGTGCTGATAAAAACAAATAAAAGATAAACACTTTTGTCTTCTTAATTAAAAAGTTTTCATTAAGAAGACAAAAGTGCATATCTTTTATTGTTTTTATTAGCACTTCAATATTAAATCAACCTTTTTATTGTGAATTGTGGCTCCAGGTGTACTGTGTCCATACTTTTGAAGTATCAATATTTATGCAGAAAGCCAAACTAATCATTACAAAAAAGCAGCTCTGAATATATTCAAAGAGAAACACAGGCAAAGACAAATGCATATGGAAAATTTAATAATACAAAAAAATAAGAAAACAAACAGGAATGTAGAACAGAAGATTAGTAAAGTAGAAGTTAAACAAATAGAATCTGAAGTTATGGAATACCTGTGAAGTAAAGGATTTAGTGTAGAAAATCCAACTCATGTAACATCACAGTATGATGGAACAATGAATTCCCAAATTAAGGAGAACAGGTGGAATGGGAAGCATCTGATCATGAGCCATATGATGATGCTCTGAAGCCTTCAGTAGGAAACTGTACAGAAATTCAGTTGGAGTCACACAGCAAGGGAGCAAGCAGGAAACAGTGGCAACTCTGAGACAGGCAATGTGGAGTGATGGGCCAATGACTTCCCTTATGAAGGAGGAGTGGATGACGCAGGATGCAGCTGAAGAAGATATGTGACATGAACACATTCTGGAATTTCTGCAGAATACCTGCAGGAAACAGAGAGAAAAGAATGTGCCCACAGTTTAGAAGAAAATGATATAGGGGAAGAATTGCTTGAGTTAACAGACATAGAGAGACATATAAAAGAAATAGAGTATAGAAAGCAAGTAGAACCCAAAATGTCAGAATTCTGGTGAAACAGATGAACACAGTAATCAAGACTATTAACAGAGTTTTGTGTAATAAAACAGAAGTAAATAGGGTATATTTCTGTGTGGCTTAATTAATAACAGATAAAGTTTTACCGCAAAAATACAGAGTAAGAAGGGAAAAGAAGGGAATAAATAAAATGCCATCATGAAAGCATTCATAAAGATAAAACAATAAAGCAAGCAAGACAATAAGTGTCATTGTTAGAAGAATACAGAAGAGAGAACATATCAACAAAAAATCAACACAGTATCAGAAAAGACAAGATCTATCATACACTACAGATAATAAATTAAAGATAATAGCACAGGCAGAAAAACTTAGAAGATAAATCTAAAGGAAAAGCACAAAATAAGCAATTCACTGATCACCCTAAAAGGTTTTATAGAGAAATGGGAAACAAGGCAAAAGGAATAGAACCATCATCAAAAAAATAAGAAGAAATAGATGTTTTGGAAAAATGTTTATTTATTTATTCATTTTTATTTTACATGGGCCAGATTCAGGAAGGCTTACACGGAGTTCAAGAGTAGTGTAAGCCTCCGTGTAAGCCTCCTGATTCAGGAACAGCCCAAATCTCCATGTAAGAGACAGCTAACACGTCTCTTACACGGACTGGGCGTGGAAATGCTCAATACCTCATTTGCAGCTCAAAGATATGCAAATGAGGTATTTGAGCGATCCAACAGAAACCAGTCCGTGTAACGGACGTGTTTGCAGAAATGTACTCAGCTGACAACTGAGTACATTTCTGCAAAATTAAAAACGGAGCTATGTCAGCTCCAAATAAAGGGTGCATATGTTTCATTAAGCATGCCAATGGCCAAATATGTGGCCATTGGCATGAAAAAGTGTTGCAAAAATAAGTTATATAACTTTTTTTTTTCACGGGATTTTTGTGTTTAACTGCAGCGCACACCCGCGCAAATGGGGTGCGCTACCTACAACTGAAAACCGAAGCTTATAAGCCCACAATTGTGGGATTTATGTATTACATTGAATGTCAATGGAGGGACTTGCAGACCAAAAACAATATGGCCTCCGTTTAGTGGTTGTCAAGGGGGGGAAGCTCCGTGTAGACATGTGACTAGTCATTACTAGGCAATCCTATGTAAATGAGGGTTACAATACTGAATCACACTGTCACATAGGTAATGAGCACTGTCTGAGTAGTGTAAGAGTTAGAGACAGGGGAGGAACAGAGTAAGAGGTAGGTGACATCATGGGGGGGATGATAGCAATAAATGTACCAGATTGGAGGGCAATGTAAGGTAACAGGTGACAGACAGACATCAGGGAGGGAGGTGTGTCCCAACAGAACACTAGGAAAGTCAAGAAATTGAGGGTATACGCTATCCCTACACTCAAAGTTTCTTGATATACGTGCATCTTGCAGCGTGTAAGGCAGGTTCAACATGTGGGAGTGTGTTGCAAACCGCTTACAATGGTTTGCGCTGGCGCACGTGTGTAAGGCAGTGTGCGCGTTTTAGCATGAATCAGCCTAGCTAACACCGTGTAAGGATGTGTGCTGCGTGTAACACCGTGTAGGGATGTGCGCGTGTTTAAGTGACTGTGAGCGTGTTTAAGCTGGTGTGCACATTGCTCCCCCTCAGGAAACAGAAAGGAAACAGGAAACAGCTAAAATCCAGGGAAACTGCCAGAAGATACTACTGGAGTTAATTGGTGGAAACAATTAGAAGCAGGCAATTACACAGGCAGACTAGAAGCTCAACCCAGCACTTAAAACACTGCAAAGAGCAGTGCAGGCTGTGTCTCACAACAGATACTGCCAGAAACTAAGCTATCAGAATTGAAAACTGAAAAAAGCTGAACTCAGAGCAGAAATGCTAGGGGCTGCCATAGCTATTATAATCAGGCATAGGCGAATTGCTGAGGGTGGTGACAATGCAGATGCTTGACAGACAACCCAGAGTGAGGAGAAGGAGAAGAGTATACAGGCCCAGGGTCACCTACCATGGGTTACATGAGCTGGAGATAGTAGAGCTATAGAGTGGACAGAGAGCTCCTGCAGCAGATTGTTGAGCTGTGCAGGCCACGCCTCACACACAGAACCAACAGAGGGGAACCCATCCCAGTGGAAACCAAGGTATGTGTTGGCCTAAGAATACTAGCAACAGGTACCTTCCAGAGACCAACTGGCGATATGATGGGGATATCACAGGCATCAGCCTCCAGGGTACTACCCCAGTTCCTGGATGCCATGTCAGCACATGTCGGTGATCATGTATATTTCCCCAATGCCCGTGAGATATTGGCCAGCAATATGTCTCTTCCAGCAAATAGCAGAATACCCTGAGGTACTGGGTGCTATAGACTGCACGCACATACGCATCAAAGCACCAGCAGGAGAGCGGGGTAGAGCCTACATTAACCGCAAGGGATACCCCTCCATCAACTGCCAGGTCGTGTGTGATGCCCAGGGCATAATAATGAATGTGTGTGCTGGCTGCCCTGGGAGCTACCACGATTCCCATATCTGGCATCTGACGCAGCTGTACCAATCATTTGCCAATGGGGACTTCCCACACGGACACCTAGTGGGGGATGCAGGTTATGCACTTGAGCCGTGGCTGATGACACCCATCAGAAATGCACACACACCTGAACAGGAACGCCATAATGAGGCACACGCACAAACACGTAATATCATAGAGCATGTGTTTGGGCTGCTCAAGTCACGGTTCCGGTGTCTGGACACATCTGGTGGAGCCTTGCAGTACACACCAACTACATGTACCCAAATGATCATGATATGTGCTATGCTACATAATATGATACTGCGGAAACAGCTGCAGCAGGACCAGCACAGGGCTGGGCCAAACATCCCCACCATTGCCAAGGCCACCACAGGCAGGGGGTGACTCGGAGGAGGAACAACCTGACCTTGTCCCAGTAGGCAGAAGGAGGCGTGCCCAGTATGCCCTGGCCTTGACAAAGAGGCAACGCATAGCACATACGCTTGGTCAGTAGGAACACTGGGACTGATACCCGCTCTGACTCACTCATACAGTAACAGGGATGCCTAACATGACACAACCTGCTGCCAAACATGTACAGGGAGTGTAGTATGTGTATCCGACAGAGGTGGCCCTGCAGCACCACCTGAGGCATGAATGCCATGTGTTAAGTAATGTAATATCATGTACCACATGCACACCTGAGGACCCCAACTAACATCCACCCTCAAGAATCATAAACCACAAAAACACAAACCCACCTCATGGGTACCACAAGGGATCGGAACCTAGATGTAATGCTACCCAATGCCAGAAGTATAAACATCAAGATGTGTGCAGTGTAAACACACACAGTATAGAGAATGTAGATATCAGTGCTGTAATAGAAAACAGGGTCAAAGCCCACATCAGCACCCTGACACTACCAGGTCACACGTCATACAGTGATGTACATGTGCAAAAACATGGAACAAGATACAAAATGAGGGTGACTAGCAATAAATAGCATGGATAACCACACACCCATGTTTGTACAACAACAAGAAGCAACATGGAATAGCCATGGTCAAAAACCAATTGCTAAAACTCACTACTACTATACAGCTTGCTGCAGACCACTGTCCTAATAGCAGGAACTGCCCCAGGCCTATGTGCATAGGTTCATAGGTTCATACTAGGCTATCTGCCCTAGGGCATTAATAAGCCTAGCCCAGAGTTCTGTGGCTTCTGCCACCCCTTCAAGTTGATGGATAATATGCCCATTATTTTGCTGTGCCTCTGTCAAGCAGTGATACTGAGGTTATCCCTGGGGTATACCTGCAATCTCCCATCCATTGGTCAAGATCTCACTTGAATGAAGCCAGTGAGGTGCTCAGCCTCACATGTACCAGGATGTTGTTCCACAGCATAGGGACTCTCTGGGTGATGAATCTGTCCCTCCAGCACATCCTATTAATATCTGTGTTGAGGTTTAGATCTCCTGCCCTTGTAGTTCTGATGGATGTAGAGGTCTTGAGGTGAAGCATGTTCAATAATTCTGGGTTGGACATAGCCTTGTATGTCAGGCACAGGTCACCTCTGAGCAGACGGTAAGTGACTGAATACAGCTGGAATCCCTTCAGCCGGGCAGCATAAGAAATATGTTTGAGACCCTTTCACCTCCTGTTGAGGAATTTGTGGGCCCATCCAATTGCTGCAGGTGTTGGGTCAGATACATTCTGAATGGGGCATTGTATGCAATCATTGGTCTGATGAGTGATGAGTCCAGGGGAACAATGACCTCCCTTGATCTAGATGTGAATCCCTGCATGATGAGGTGGCCAATGTAGAAGGCCTTCCAAACTACCCTGGCAATGTGAGTGTCAAACAAAAGGTTACTGTCAACCTGGGTGCCCAGGTCCCTGATAACCTCCTCTGTGCTTAGAGGATTGCCACCTAGATGGGAAGTAGTGGTAACCTTGTTCTTCCTGAAGGGTATGGCTATGCATTGTTTAGTGTTTAATGTACGGTCATGGCTGTGGAACCAGTTATCCATGTCTATGAGACCCTTCTGAAGGATGTCTGTGTCAGATGGGTTTCCAACTATGCTTCCCAGTTTGAAGTCATCGTCAAACTTTGTCAGCCATAATCCTCCTGTGTTTGCTCGTACTTCTGAAAAGTAGATGCTGAACAAATGTGGGCCCAGGACTGAGCCCTGTGGGACACCACCTGTGACAGCTCTGGAGTGTGACATGGCACCAGCAACTTTGACCCTGTGTGTTCCGTCACTTAGCTAGTTTGCAACCCATGCTGTGATGTATGGGTTCACAATTAAGCTGGTGATGTTTTCAATGATACCTGAGTGGGGTATTGTGTCGAAAGCCTTTGCCAGGTCAAGGTAGGCTGTGTGGACTGCCTTGCCCACGTCAATGGCCTGGGTGACTGTTTTGAAAAAGTCAACCAAGTTTAAAAGGCATGATCTGCCCTTGACAAAGCCAAACTGGATTGTATCCAATGTCTGCAAGTCCCCTATGTCTTCATTTATAATTCCCATTATGATCCTCTCCATAGCTTAGCAGAACAGGATTGTCAAGCAGATGGGATGGTAGTTTCCGGGGTTGGTGGAGGCACCTCCTTTGTGAAGTGGGTCCACCATTGCCGTATGCCACTCCTTGGGCACATATCCTGAGGTGAGGCTAAGATTAAACAGCTGCCCTAACTGCGGGTGTAATTACTCATTGAGTTCATGGAGCACACAACTGGGGACACCATCTGGTCCCATGGATAAAGTGTTTTCTGTCTTGGATAGAGCAGTTCCCACCCCAGCATTGGAGATGTTTGGGGGGCTACAATCCTCTGGTGTAGATACCCCTCCAGTTGGGGGGGGGAGGAATCTGCAATGAACCTGTCAGCCAGTATGTTGGCAATGTCTGTAGGTGCAGTGATATCTACATCATTCTGAACTAATTCTGAGCATATCTGGGAGTTCCCTCCCAGGTTTCAAACATAGGCAAAAAAGGCCTCATGATTGTCCCTTGAGTCCTGAGTGGGTTTACTCTCAAAACTTGCCTTGGATGATTGTATGGGGAACCCAGTGTTTTACCCACAATGAGCAGGGTGTCTTCCCTCCTACGGATTATGCTCTATCTTGTAGTAGCTCCTTCCTTGTGTTGTAGAGCTTGTTTATGGCTAGGGTCCACCAGACTGGATGCTTGCCTGTGGTACAAAGAGTCTTTGTTTTGTTTGGGATTGCCTGATCCATGCAGTCCTGGAGGTGCTGGTAGAAGGCATTTGTAAGTGATACAGTGGCTTGGGTAATGGTGTCCGCTGGCTTGGGGGCCTTGAAAGAGACCACACCAGTCCTTAGAAATGTGAAGTCGGCATTTGAGAAGGTCTTCACTGTTTGTTTTTCCATCTGGGGTGTGGGTGGGATGTGGACTCCCACTGAGAGTAGTCCATGATCTGATCTCACTAATGATGGGTATACTGCTGGTGTTGAACAGTGTGACCCCATGTTTGTGATGATGAGTTCTAGTATGTTGCCTCCACTTGAGGGGATTGGGACCAGTTGTTCCATGGCATTTCAGTGTATGAACTCATGGAACCTTTGTGTTAGAGTGTTGTGGCATGATTAGTGATCCCAGTCTATATGTGGATAGTTGGAATCACCCAGTAGGATGGTGTTTGGAGATACAGTTATCCCCTTCAGTGTTTGCAGGATAGCTGTGTGAGGTACCTGAGTTTGAGAGGGTGGCATGTAACATGCTACAAACTGCAGAGCAGTCTTGCCTATGGTCACTGGCACCTGGATGGTCTCCTATGCATCGTGTGTTGCCACCAACAATGAGGTGAGGGTGTCCTTGATGAATATGGACACCCACCATCCTTCTTGGTGTTGTCCGGATGCTGGTGCCGGAATGCATGATATGAGGTAACACCCGATAGTGCTGGGGTGCTGTCAGAAGCTGTGAAACAGGTTTCAGGCACTACACAGACATCAATGTGCTACATACTGAGAAGGGCATAGAGTGTGTGCAGCCTGAGGTTGAGACCTCTGGCATTGAGCAGCAGTACCCTTAGTGTCCTTCCTTTACTGTGTTCTAGGGTGGTAGGTGTAGTATCTGAATCTTGTATAAAAAAGGCACAATGGGGGTGGCAAGAGCATCATCTGAAATCCTGAAGCCCAGGGGTGACAGGTGCAAGCCGTCCTTTGCAAACCACCGTGGCCTGTCCAGCATGTCGTCCCAGGCAGACAGACATTGGACCCCCTTTGAATGACACCATAGTCTAAGCAAAATAATACAGCTGATCATCTTGTCTCTGTTTATGTGGCATCATACTTGGTGAAGGTAGGATACTGCTGAAGGTCAGGGTCATACCTGCCTGGCCTACATAATCAGAGGGATCCTCTATGTCTCTTTCCATGTAGTCCAGGGAGGTACATCTCAGGTCGTTCACACCAGCATGGATAATGACTGGGTCAGACCTGTACTTGCAGTTGAGTGACCTGAGTGCTTGCATTATGTGGTGGATTCCAGTGCCCGATAGGCAGATTACTGTGACCTCCTCCGTACCCGATCTGGTGAGCGGGACGTCAGTGTGTCTGACTATGGAGTAACCATAGACAAGTGTGTCTGGCATTGTTTTCGGCCTTAAGGGCTGTGACTGTTTGGCACACCGACTCTGTGGTCAATGTGTTGCATGTGCTGTGCCCTGTGGAGGCAGTTGTGTGAGTGTCTGCTGTGGTGGCCACTGCCATTCTGGTAGAATCCTGATCAGAGCCTCCGAGAGTGTCTCTGTGTGTCTATGTGTATGATCTTAAGTTGTGATAGTGCCATGTGAGACTGGATTTGTGATGTGTGTGTGGTTACCTTCACCTTCTCTCTGGTCTTGCTAGTCCTATGTTGAGAGAGCTCAGCCTCCACTTTGGCTATATAGTTGCATCTCTCACATGTATGTGTGTTTTATGGCAGAAGGAGAGGGTTGTCAGTGTACATGAGGCAAGTGTAACATTGCCTCAATATTCCCAGGTTCACCAGCTGAGCAGGAGAGGACACTAGCAACTGATCTCTAGACATGCTAGAAGGAATAGACAAAACAATGTTGGAATACAGGGAGATATCAAGCCCCCCAAACCACATCATACTGTTTGATTAACAATAGCTACACATACACCGGTGTTTCATAGTGTCATAGTCTACTACTAGCCTATCTGCCCTAGTGCATGTATAAGCCTAGCCATAGTGATGTGGCTATTGCCACCCCTTATACTGGTAATAAGTGTACAGAATAGATTCTGATGATTGTGCCTCTGACTTAGTAGTGACACAGTATGACCCCCTTACGTAATTGAATAACATGACCGTGCCTCTGTCTAGTCTGTTCCTCCATCTCAAATGCAGTTGTCCAGATGTCTCCTGAAGAGAGTCAGTGAGGGACTCTGTCAAACATGGACTGGGATACTCTGCTAGAGTGTGAGATGCCTCTGAGTTATGACTCTGTCCCTCCAGCATGTCCTATACATGTATGTGCTGAGGTTCAAATCCTCAGCTCTCATGGCTCTGGTGGATTTGGATTGCTTGCAGTGGAGCATGTCCACCAAATCCTGATTGGACATGGTCTTGTATGTCAGGCATAGGACACCTGTAATGTATGCGGTATGACACTGAACAAAGCTGGATTTCTTCTATTCTGGAAGCATCTGACATGTGTTGAAGAACCCTGATCTTCATGGTAGGTACCTTTGGGGTGTCTCCAGCTGTTGCAATTGCTGGGTGAGGTACATACCATATGGGGCTTCGTATTCAATCATGGGCCTGATAAGGGAGAAGGATAGTGGAACAATGACCTCCTATGATCTTGATGGAAAACCCTCCATGATAAGGTGTGCAAGATAGAAAGTCTTCCTAACCACTTTGGCAACAGGGGTGTCAAAAGAGATGTCACTATCTACATGTGTCCCCAGGTGTCTGATTTGTTGTCTGTGCTCAGTGGGTTGCTGTCTATGTATTGATCTGTGGGTACTTTGTTCCTCCCAAAGGGGATGAATACACATCAGTTGCATTCAGTTTCAGGCCATGTGTCTGGCACCAGCTATCCGCCTTTGTGACGGCATTCTGTAGTATTTGTGTGCCGGCTGATGTATTCACTATGGTGCCTAGGTTGCAGTCATCTGCAAACTTTGTCAGCCACAACCCCTATGTTTGCTTTCACATCTGAAAAGTAAATACCAATTAAGAGGGGTCCCAGGACACATCCTTGTGGGACACCACCTGTGACTGGCTTCGAATCTGACAAGGCACCTGCAATGTTGACTTTATGGGTTCTGTTTCTTAGCCATTTTGCAACCTATCCTGCGACATATGCCGTTATATGTCAGCTGTTGAGCTTGGCTATGATGCCTGAGTGTGGTATTGTGTCACAGGCCTTAGCCAAGTGCAGGTAGGCTGTGTGGACTGAGCCCTCATCGATGGCCCTACTGACAGTTTCATAGTAGTCAACTAGGTGCAAAAGGCAGGATCTGCCCTGTACAAAGCTGAACTAGGTGGGAACAAGGGTCCGTAGGTCAGTAATGTGTCTGTGTAAGAGCTCCATAATGACTCTCCCCATATCTTTGCAGACAAGGCTGGTTAAGCTTGTGTGGTGGTAGTTGCCATGGTCTTTGGAGGCATCTCCTCTGTGGAGTGGGACCACTGTTGCCGTACGCCACTGTTCAGGTACATATCCTGTAGCAAGACTAAGGTTAAATAGCAGTTGTATCAACGGGTCCAGCCCATTCTGGAGTTCACATAGCATGCAACTGGAGATACCAGCAGGTCCCATGGATGCTGTGTACTTGTCTTTGCTGAGTGTGGCTCTCACATGGACATCCAAGATGACAGTGAGGTTACATACAGCAGTGATAACTATCTTGTTTTGGGGGTGAGGGAGGGGGTAAATCGCACTGAAGCTGTCCACCGGAATGTTGCCAATATCTGTCAGGTCACTGGAATATATGTTGTTGTGTACCAACTCTGAGCATATCCGAGGGTTCACAACCAGGTGTCTGACATAACTGAAGAAAGCAGTGTGGTTACCTTCATTGTCTTTGGTGATTTATGTCCCCAAGTTGACCTTGCATGTCTTTATGAGATAATGTAGCTTTCTACTAGTGCTGATCACAGCTGTCTTCCCTTTGGAGATGTAGCTCTGTGTTGCATTAGTTTCCGACTTCTGTCATACAGTCTGATTATGGCTGGGGTCCAACAGACAGGACACTTTCCCTTTATGGAGACGGTCCTGTTTTTATTTGTGATTGCATGGTCCATGCTGTCTGACATCTAGCTAAGGGAGGTCATTGTGGTTCTGCAGTTATCTTTCATCAGCATTAGAAATTACCACAACAACCCCTGTGGGGTGTACCTCATGCAGACACATCCAGCACCTGTAAAGTCCACAACAGTACCTCACCAGGAGTATGATAGAGCTGGAACACATGTAATGTGTAGTCTGATTAAACAGAGTGCAGCTCCACACACTGCCATGCTGTCCACCCAGATGCAAGCTGTGCCTGATGTAGAAAGCCATGTCCAAGCTGGAATCAATGCACATGTTGCACCTTGTACAATCTGAATGGCAGGGAGCTATGCACATGAGGGACCTGAACCCCAGCACTGACATATATAGGACAGGCTGTACTGCATTATCCAAAACACAGAAGCCACCCCCACACATGAGTAAACTACCAGTACAGGTTGTCCGTAGAGACACTCGTTGAGTCCCCTCAACAGGAATCCTAATGAGTGCATGGGAGATGGGAGGTTTACCCTGGGCATCAATGTTATGTCACAGGTAGACAGAGGCACAGTATACTAAACAAGGCATATGTCATGGCAAACATCACTTACAATGTGTTGATGGACAAACACACTCTCCGACTAGCATTAGAAATGGCCTAGGGCACATCAGTAGTGTTCGCCAATGTACACCCATGTTGTGGAATTCACTACCGATGTTGGATGAGGCTGTTGTAAGTAGTTCACATCTGAACATAATGCAACATGGTCAGATAGGTTCATAGGTACATAGGTTTATACTAGGCTATCTTCCCTAAGGCAGGTATAAGCCTAGCACAGAGTTCATTGGCATACACCACCCCTTATATGGAAACAGTACTGTGCCCATTATTGTGTCATGCCTCTCTCCAGCAGTGACACCGTGACATCCCCGGCTTAAACGTATGACCTTCCATCCACAGGTCAAGATACCTCTTGAACACAGCCAGCAAGGTGCTCTGCCTCACATGGACCGGGATTGTATTACACAGCATAGGGAGTCTCTGGGTGATAACTTCATCCCTCCAACATGTCCAACATACAACCCTGCTAAGGTGTAAGTCACCTGCACTAGTGGTTCAGGTGGATCTGCTGATTCTGAGGTGGAGCATGTCCATTAATCCCTGTTTGGACATGGCCTCGCATGTCAGGCACATGTCACCTCTAAGCAGACAGTATGTGAGTGAATAGAGTGGAGTGTCTTCAATCTGGCAGCATATGACAGCTGTTGGGGTTCCTTGATCCTTTAGGTGGGGGACATTCAGGGTGTCTGCAATTGCTGCAGATGTTGGGTGACATACAGCCAGAATAGGGCATTTGACTCGATCACCGGTCTGATAAGTGAAGAGTACAGGGAACAATGACCCACTAGATCTGGATGTGAATCCCATCCTGAGCAGGTGGGCAATGTAGAAGGTCTTTCTAGCCACTTTAGCAATGTGAGTCTCAGAAGAACGGTGACTGTCAATCTGGGTCCCCAGGTCCATGATAACCTTCTCTGTGCTTAGAGGATTGCCACCTATATGGTAGCTTGGGGTCACCTTGCTTTTCCTGAAGGGTATGTCTACACATGTTGTGCACTTTGACTTCAGGCCATGGCCCTGGCACCAGCTATCAGTTACTGTGAGTCCCTTCTGAAGGATATCCGTGTGTGATGCACTGTCCACCATGGTGCCCAGTGTGCAGTCATCTGCAAACATTGTCAGCCAAAGTCCTCCCATGTTGGCCTGTACTTCTGGGAAGTACATGACAAACAATGGGGGCCAAGGACTGAGCCCTGTGTGACACCACCTGTGACCAGCCTGGAGTCTAACATAGTGCCAGCAACTCTAACCCTGTGGGTCCCGTCCTTAAGCCAGTTTGCAACCCATCTTGTGACATATGGGTTTACATTTCAGTTGTTAGGGTTTTCCACAATACCTGAGTGGGGTATTGTGTTGAAAGTGTTTGCAAGGCCAAGGTAGGCTGTATGGACTGACTTTCCCCAACAATGGCCTAAGTGACCAATTTGAAGATGTCAACCCAGTACAAAAGGCATGATCTGCCCCTGACCAAGCCAAAATGGGATGGGTACAATGTCTGCATGTCCCCTACATCTTTGTTTATGAGCTCAGTTATGATCCTCTCCATAGATTTGCAGACTACACTTGTTAAGCTTATGGGGCAGTAATTACCAGGGTCTGTAGAGGCACTGCCTTTGTGCAGATGTGCACAACTGGACCCTAACCAGGCTGTTGTGCACACTATGGAAATGTAAAGCGGTGATAGGACTAAAGCCCAGGATACTGACCACCACAGTGAAAGTACTGAAACACTACACTATACAGTGCTACAGTGTTAGGTCAGTATGAACGGATGTTGACAATTGTGTGCAAAGTATCCCATGCAAAACCTGCAGGCACAGTATACTCCCTGTTTTGTTCACTAAAGCATTCGGACAGTAACTACACAACATGGCAGACAACACACAACCATAAACTGGAGGTATTTGTTGAAGGTCACACTCATCCACAAATGTGATGGGCTGCAGAGTTCAACATATGTAAAGCCCACACTGGGCATGCTCACACACTTAGATAAATGAGACATCTTTCACACAACATGCCATGGGAAGGCTGAACTGGGCATGCTCACACACTTGGTCCAAATGTTACTCCTAGCAACTGTGAAAACACACCAGAGGATGCTCATTCCCCTTTCTAGACACTGATCATGTAAGCACCCTATAAGTATATCGGAGAAAAGGTATCTCTCAGTAATCCGAATAGCGTGCTCTGCTAATGCGTCTGTCTATAGTGTCATAACATAGTTAGGTAGGGGTTTGAATCCAGCAGGTGGCAAGTGTGTGTGAAGGGGGGTAAGTGTGTGTGTAAGTGTGTATAAAAGAAACATCCCTTTTGGCAACTGGGAAAATACACCACAGGATGATCATTCCACTTTCTAAACTCTGATGATGTCAGCACCCTATAAGTATATCAGGGGAAAGGAAACCTCCCAGTAATCCGAATAGCGCGCTCTGCTAATCCGTCTGTCTCTAGTGTCATAACATAGTTACAAAAGCAAGAGTAGGTGCCACGAATGTATTCTGAGTGAACGAGCTTCTAAATAAAGCACCAAGACCAAAAAGGCTTCAGTAAAAACCACGCTGGTACGTAATACTGTAGGTAAAATCCAATAGTTTTAATGGACCCAAAACTGGGAAGGTAAAAACAAGACAAGTAGTGTAAACCTGATGACATAAAAATGTATGGAAAACAAGAACTTAGCAACGCTCATTCACTGTTCCAATATATATAAAAAGTCGCCTATGTGTAATGTAAAATAAAATAGCCATGAATATATGATAAAATAAAAATAATAATAATGAAATGATAATGGTGACAATCTAGAAATAGAACATATATGTATATATATATTATTATCAAATAAAAAATGATAATGAATAAATAAAATTGATAATAAACACTAATAATTAATAATATAATAATATAATATTTATCTTAAAGTGGGCCATGTTCCACCATCTCCTATGTAGGATGGGGACCGTGGTTCTTACAGTGTTCTCCCCCCCACTTCAAAATGTGTCAAAGAATATACATGTGTATATATATATATTATTATATGAACTATGCAATACTGAACATCATATGTGTATATGGCGCAGTAAAGTCTATTGTGATATAATATAAAATAAAATATAAAAAAAATATATAAATCACTAAAGTGGATGACCAAATAAGGCACCCTAAATAATACAATCAGGCCAAAAGTAACGCACCAAAAAGGTGCACCAGCTAGAAGGAATTATGTCAAAGGAAAACAACTCTATCTTAATAAACAGTTCAGTTTAAGAATGCACATAATTGAGTAATATTCGTTAAGGCCAGGTGGTTTGTGTGCTGCCAAATGTAATTGCCAACATAATTCCTTCTTCTCTAACTGTAATTTCAAAAGGTTGTCATTAACACAATTAGTTTTATCCATCATGACTTGGTCGATGGCCATAAAGTCAAATGTTTGACCTACAAAAGAGTTGCAGTGTTTTGCAAGGGCATTATCGTCCTTGTTGTTGTTAATTGCATAGCCATGTTCGTATAGTCTATCCCTCAGACGCCTGTCGGTCTTCCCTATGTAGAATGCGGGGCAGAGTTTGCACTGTGCCAAGTATACCACCCGTTTACTGTTACAGTTGTAACGTTTCCAAACTCTGAAGGTATTATTCCCTACTGTAAATGAGTCAGAGGTGTTAATATGCAAGCATTGCCTACATGCCCCGCATTTTTGGGTACCCCCCATGCTTTTGCATTCTACATTATTTCTTTCTAGGAGATCCTTCATATTGCTACCCCTCTTGAAAGTAATTTTAGGTCCAAGACCCAAAACTTTGGTTAAGTCTTTCTCTAAGGATAGACAAAACCAATATTTCCTCACCACCTTAGAAATCTCGTTGGCCTCTGGGCAATAGGTGAAAACAAACGAGTTTATATAGTTGACTTGTTTGTTAAGTGACCTGGCTACTGGGGGCTCAAAGTTGTTAGCTGCAGTAGGGCTTTGGGTGACAAAAGCATTGGTTTCAAGGTCATCAGTCCTGCTCTGAATACCTAGTATTGCTTCATACACCCTGTGTTTTCTTTTTGAGGTTACCTCACCAAAGATGTTATCCAAAAATGTCCTAGGATAACCTCGGTGTCGGAACATCTGGTATAAGTTCTCACATTCTTTGGTGAAGTCCTCTTCAAGTGTTGTCATCCTAGCTAGCCTTACTAGTTGACCCTTAACTACAGATTTCTTTTGGTGGTAAGGATGGGAACTTGAAAAATGTAAATATGTATTTGAAAACGTGCTTTTTCTGTATATTTGTGAAGTATATTGATCCTGATTCTTACTAAGTAAGATGTCCAAAAAACATATTTCATTTGTTCGAAAAGTCATGGTAAACTTTAAGAAATCTGTAGTAGAGTTCAAAAATTCTACTAAGTCCCTTGCGTCTTTCTCATCTCCTTCAATAGAATGAAGATGTCGTCCAGGTATCTCTTATACAGGTGGATTTTGGTTTCCAAGTGCTGTTGAGTACATACGATGTCTCCCAGTGGGCCATAACTAAGTTTGCAAAACTTGCCCACTGGTGACCCCATGGCTATACCTATTTTTTGTAAAAACAACTTGTCTTCAAAAGAGACAAAGTTGTTTTTAAGAATGATGTCCAAAAGTTGTTCGACCAAGTTACATTGGTCACTAGAAGCCCCCTTTGACCCTATAAATTCAACAACCCACTCTATTCCCACATTTTGGGAAATACTAGAGTAGAGGTCACATACATCGACTGTTAAAAAATTAAAGGACCAGTCGAATGTTGTTTTCAGATACTTTCAAGGAAAGACCAAGAATCTTTTAAAATTTGGTCTTCCCTTTCAACATACCTTTTAAGGATTAGGTCAGTCAGTTTAGCAGCAGGGTATGTAATAGATTGACGGGCATCAACAAGTATCTGAAAGGGGATTTTTCAAATCTTTATGGAGCTTCGAATACCGAAGCTTTTGGAATTCTAGGAGCAAGCATTGTTAAATATTGGTTTTGTTCTCCTGTGGTTAGTCCATCAATGAAGAGGTCGTTTATATGTGACCTAATATGATGACATGCTTGGTTAAGCTGATTCCTACTGACCTCCTCATAGGTGTCCTTTTCCAGTAGTGTCAACATAATGTTGACGTAATCTACATTGTATACTATTGCTAGCCCACCACCCTTGTCCGGTTTCATAAGTCTCACCGGTAGTTTCCTGAACAAAGACAGTAACTCCTGTTCGTCCTTAGAAATGTTAAACTGGTAGTTATTGTTAGCTCTAGAAGTTATTTCCCTAAATTCTAACTCACAAAGTTGTTCAAATAAGTATAGTGAGTTGTTAAGGGGTGGGTTGAAGCTACTGGACGAGTGGGTCAGCTAAGAAATTAGGGTCAGAGTTACCAAAAATCATGTTTAGGTTTAACTTCCTGATAAACATTTTGAAGTCAATTAACAAATTTACAATATTGCAGGTCTGTGAAGGTACAAAAGTTAACCCTTTTGCAAAAAGTTCCACTAGACTGTCATCAACATGACATTCAGTATAGTTGTAAATTTTGAAGTCAGCGTCCCTATTAGTTACAACTTCAATTAAATTTAATCCCACTGCTGGTTGTTGCTCCGGGTATTGTAATGGCTCCAATGACCCTGACATTATGTCAGAAGTCTTTGAAGACGATGACTGGACCACTGAGGGCCAGCAACAGCAACAAAAAAACTACAGAGGGGGGAGGGGGGCGAATTGGAAACCGAAACGACCAGTGCCCCCGAAGAGACATTACAATAGGCGTCTGAGGGATAGACTATACGAACATGGCTACGCAATTAACAACAACAAGGACGATAATGCCCTTGCAAAACACTGCAACTCTTTTGTAGGTCACACATTTGACTTTATGGCCATCGACCAAGTCATGACGGATAAAACTAATTGTGTTAATGACAACCTTTTGAAATTACAGTTAGAGAAGAAGGAATTATGTTGGCAATTACGTTTGGCAGCACACAAACCATCTGGCCTTAACGAATATTACTCAATTATGTGCATTCTTAAACTGAACTGTTTATTAAGATAGAGTTGTTTTCCTTTGACATAATTCCTTCTAGCTGGTGCACCTTTTTGGTGCGTTACTTTTGGCCTGATTGTATTATTTAGGGTGCCTTATTTGGTCATCCACTTTAGTGATTTATATATTTTTTTTATATTTTATTTTATATTATATCACAATAGACTTTACTGCGCCATATACACATATGATGTTCAGTATTGCATAGTTCATATAATAATAATATATATATATACACATGTATATTCTTTGACACATTTTGAAGTGGGGGGGAGAACACTGTAAGAACCACGGTCCCCATCCTACATAGGAGATGGTGGAACATGGCCCACTTTAAGATAAATATTATATTATTATATTATTAATTATTAGTGTTTATTATCAATTTTATTTATTCATTATCATTTTTTATTTGATAATAATATATATATACATATATGTTCTATTTCTAGATTGTCACCATTATCATTTCATTATTATTATTTTTATTTTATCATATATTCATGGCTATTTTATTTTACATTACACATAGGCGACTTTTTATATATATTGGAACAGTGAATGAGCGTTGCTAAGTTCTTGTTTTCCATACATTTTTATGTCATCAGGTTTACACTACTTGTCTTGTTTTTACCTTCCCAGTTTTGGGTCCATTAAAACTACTGGATTTTACCTACAGTATTACGTACCAGCGTGGTTTTTACTGAAGCCTTTTTGGTCTTGGTGCTTTATTTAGAAGCTCGTTCACTCATGATACATTCGTGGCACCTACTCTTGCTTTTGTGAGTTTCTTTTGTTTTACTTTCGTTTTCCTGGGTCATAACATAGTTAGGTAGGGGTTTGAATCCAGCAGGTGGCAAGTGTGTGTGAAGGGGGGTAAGTGTGTGTGTATGAAAGAAACATCCCTTTTGGCAACTGGGAAAATACACCACAAGATGATCATTCCACTTTCTAAACTCTGATGATGTCAGCACCCTATAAGTATATCAGGGGAAAGGAAACCTCCCACTCCCAGTAATCCGAATAGCGCGCTGTGCTAATGCGTCTGTCTCTAGTATCATAACATAGTTAGATAGGGGTTCGAATCCAGCAGATGGCAAGTGTTTTGAAGGGGGGTAAGTGTGTATGAAAGAAACATCCCTTTTGGCAACTGGGAAAGCACACCACAGGATGATCATTCCACTTTCTAAACTCTGATGATGTCAGCACCCTATAAGTATATCAGGGGAAGGAAAAACTCCTACTAATGTGAATAGCGCGCTGTGCTAATATGTCCGTCTCAAGTGTCATAACCTAGTTAGGTAGGGGTTTGAATCCAGCAGGTGGCAAGTGTGTGTGACGGGGGGTAAGTGTGTATGAAAGAAACATCCCTTTTGGCAACTGGGAAAACACACCACAGGATGCACATACCCCTTTCTAAACGATATCACAATTATGTATGGCTTTTGATTACAGACATGCCACGTGTGTTTTGCACACACAGAATGCCCATGTGTGTGGGTTGTCACTCACAATAATGCAAGACATTGATTAAACCAGTTATGGCAATGCACACATGATGTATGTGTACCAAATACACATATGTACCTGTGACCTTCAATAGTTACCATGTGTGATGCCTGCCACATGTGAATACATGGTATTTGCACAGAGTAACATTATGACCGTGGTCTTCTGTGCAGGTGCAGCATGTGGGATGTGTACATACAGTGTGAGATGTAGATGCTATCAGCCTAGTAGTTAGGGATGCACACCTGGTCTGGGGCATATAGTCTACATGTTGTTGATGTACATGAGCTGCATGTTTTCACCTGTTGTGGGAGTGGTAAGACAGTATTCCATAGCAATGCAGTGACTGCATGCTAAGAACCATTCAGCTAGGGTTTTGTAGCTACACGAAGTCATTAGCATTCAGTAATTTGTCAGAATCCCTGGTGAGGGTCTGATGCCAACCAAGGTCAGGGTCTACCAGCCTGTGTCACTTGCTCAGTGATCCCTTCCATGTTCCCTATCATGTATCCCAGTGAGGGACATCCCACATCAGCTGTGGTGGCATGGACAATGACTGAGTCATATGTGTCCATGCATCTGACTGACTTGTATGTTTGTGTTATGTGGTGAACCATAGTGCCCCATGAGCATATCACTGTGACCTACACCTTTTCCAGCCTGGTGAGCATTGTCTCACTGTACTGGACAATAAAAGTACCTAACACAACTGCGGCAGTAGTGCTGTATAGCTGTACAGACTGTGCTTGTTTGACACACAGGATTTGTGTGCTATGTGTTATGTGTGCTGTGTGCAGGCCTAATGTATGCCTGTGTGCCAGCTGCAGAGATGTCTGCCAGTCATGCAGGATGCTATCCTTAGGCGTCACAACTGACCTGTTGTGTTTCCATGCTTGTATTGCTGTCCGTGTAGGTCCACATCAGATTGGTATTGCTGTCACTGTAGTATTTCATGCCACCAGACAGGTTATGCCAGTACTGGGTTCAGAGTGCTTAGTCCACAGTTTGGCCATGTGTTTCCATCTCATACATGTGATGTACATCCATGGGTAGGGATAGGGTTGACTGTGTACATGTGGCAGCTGTGACATTACTACATGACACACATATTCCACAACTGTACCATAGAGGTGACTGACAACTGACCTTTGCACATGCTACCATAGTATTGAGATTACATTGGTGATTAACAGCACATAGGGACAATGGTGATAAAGATACATAGGTCCATAGGTTCGTACAGGGATGTCTGCCCAGGGCATGTATCCACCTAGCCAGAATGTGTGTGCCTTTCAACATGCATTGTGAATCTGTCTTGCTATGCCCTTTTCCAAGGTTAGTATACTGTGCCTCTGTCTCACAGTGACACATAAGTGATACCCAGGGTAACCCTACAATGTCACATCCTGTCATTAATATCACTCTGGAAGATAATCACTGAGTCAGTCTGCCTAACCTCTATTGGGATAATATTCCAGAATGAAGGGAGCCTCTGAGTTGTGAATGTGCCCCTCCAGCATGTCCTGTGTATATCACTCCTGAGGTTCAAGTATTTCCAGTGTGTATCCTGGTGGGATCTGGATATTCTGAGATGCAGCATGGCCATTAACTGAGGGTATGACCTGGCCTTCTATGTCAGGCACAGATTGCCAATGAAGAGGCAGTATGTCACTGAGTAGAGCTGCTGTTACTTTAACCAGTCAGTATGTGGCATCTGTTTGAGCCCTTTGATCCCCTTGTCGAGGTACATATGTGGTATCTCCAGTTGCTGCAGGTGTCTGGTAAGGTGCATGCCGAGAGGTTCATCATAGTCAATTATGGGCATGATGAGGGATGAGTAAAGGGGCACAATGTCCACCCCTGATCTACATGTGGATCCCATGATGATGTGGCCCATATAACATGCTTACCTAACCACTTTGTCCATGTTGTTGTCAAATGGTAGAATGCTATCAACCTGTGTACCCCAAGGTCCATAATTCCTTCGTCTGCACTTAATGGATTAACACATATGTGGTACGTTGTGGTCACTCTGTGTTTGACAAAGGGATGACTATACGCTTTCTGTCATTCACGTTGAGGCCATGGCTGTGGCACAAGTCGTGTTTCCAAGAGTCCCTTTGGAGGGTGCGGTGTTAGCTGGTGAGTTGATTATGGTGTCCGGTTTGCAGTCACCTGCGACTTGCTGTGCCACAGTACTTCCATGTTGGCCTGTACCTATGATAAATATATAATGAAGATGACAGCTCCCAGGGCTGTGCCTTGTGGGACACCACTTGTACCAGGTTGGAGGCTGACATGGCTCCAGCAATTCTACCATGTGTGTTCTGCCCTTGAGCCACTGTGCAATACCCATAGTAACATAGGGGTTAATATGTACACTGGTGAGCTTCCTAGAATGCACAACTGGTATTGTATCCAAGGCTTATGCAAGGTTCAGGTAGGCTGTGTACACCTCCTTCCCCTTGACAGTGGCCTTGGTGACTGTTTCAAAGAAATCAAACTGGTTGGAGAGGCAGGATTTGCCATTGACAAAGCCAAACTGTGTATGGTGACATGTCTGTAGGTCCACAATATCTAGATATGTGAGGTTCATGATGATCCTTGCCATAGCTTTGCAGACAAAGCTAGTCAGACATATGGGTTGAGTAGTGTCCAGGATCCATGAAGACACCACCTGAATGTTGAGGGACCACTGTTGCTGTATGCCCCTCTCTGGCCACATACCGTGTATTAAGGCTGGGATTGAACAGTGGTGTTATGTCTGGGTGTAGCTCTTCTCATGGTTCATGTAGGACACAGCCTGGGACACTGTCTGGTCCCATTGATGCAGTGTTTATTGCTTTGGGAAGGGCATCTCTTACCTGAGCATCTGTGATGTCGGGGGGGCAGCACTGTGCCACGAGACATATGTGCCCTTTTGGTGTGGTGGGGGGAGAAGGCAGCATTGAACCTGCCCACTAGGATGATGGCAATGTCTGCATGTTTTGTATTTTGTGTGACATCTTGGATTACCTCTGAGCATATCTGGGTAGTACCACCCAGGTTACTAACATAACTACAGGCAGCCTTGTGATTATCCTCAGTGGCTTGTGGAACCCTCTCTCAAAGATGGCCTTAGACAATCATATGGGTGCCTGTAGTTCTCTTCCAATACTCATCAGTGGTGCCTTCACATTTTGGGAGGTTGTTGTATCATGTAGTGGCGTCATCCTTCTATTGTATAGTGTGTTTATGGCTGGTGTCCGTCACTCAGGACATCTGCCTTTGGAGAATTGGGTCATGCTTTCATATATGGCTTCATGATCCATGCATTCCTGAATGTGTCCATAGAATGCCTTTATAGAGGTATCTGCAGTCTGGTCCATATTGTCGACAGGCCTTGGGCCTTTGAAGGTTTCCACATCATTTATGAGGGGTGTGAACTTGCTTGACATGAGCTGTTGACAGACGTGCCGCCCTCCAGACAGAGCACGGTGAGGGTCACAGTTAGCTACTTGTCGGGTGATAGCATGTGCCACATAACACAGGTACACAGGTCACTCCACAGCAAGTACAGCTATGAGGCAGACATTGTCCATGCTGGTGCAAACAACCTGAGACGTACCTCCCTGGACCACATGGCAAGAGACACAGAGGAGCTCTTACAGCACCCTCTCAAACTCAGGACTCCCACACAGCCTTCATGCTGACACAGGACAGTTTAGATTACTCTGCAAACACCATCATACTGGGTGACGTTAGCTACCCAAACATAGACTGTGAACATTACACAAGCCACAATACCCAAGCTCTAGGGTTCACATAGATCATACATTCTTTGGCTATGGAACAGGTAACCAACCTTCCCACAAGAGGGGAAGATATACTAGACCTGGTCATCACAACCATGAGTACAAACAGCTCACCACTCGGAGTATATCCCTCATTGTTGCAATCAAACCATATACTCATCACACTGGAGTACTGGATCCCCCACATATGCAAACCTCAAACACATTGATGTGTGTGTTGGAAATGTCCCTATTAGCAACTGTGACAGTACAGTACAGGATGCAGATTCTCCTTTTGAAACACTGATGATGTCAGGACTGTATAACTATATTACCTGTAATAAAGTCCTCCAGTAATTTGCATAGCGCGCTCTGCTAATGCGTCTTTCTCCAGTGTCATAACGTAGTTAGGTAGGGGTTTGAATCCTGCAAAAGGAATATATGTGTGTTAGTATGAGTGGGGTTTATGTGTGTGCACTATGCTGGGAGGGTTAATTGCCTTTTGACAACTGGGAGAACACACTACAGGGTGCACATCCCTCCTCCTATACACAGATGATGTCAGCACCCTCTAAGTACAGCATTAGTAGGGATTTCTCCAACTACTACAAATAGCACACTCTGCTAATGTGTCTGTTTCTACTGTCATAACACAGTTAGGTATGGGTTTGAATCTTGCAAATGGAAAGTATGTGTTTTACTGTTGGTTGGGTTAGTGTGTGTGCACAATGATGGGGTGGGATGTGGCTTTTGCCACATGGGGCTATGCACTGCAGGGTGGTCATTACCCTTCACAAGCAGTGATGTTGATAGCACCCTATACAAACAAAACTACAAAAGAGAAGGTGGTGGTACCAATAACACATGTAAGGTAACACATCTTCAAGTAATGTCCACAAAATGGAGAAGGATAATCAAACAATTCTTTTATTCTATACAGACAACATGACAACAGACAACTGCCAGTACTCAGTATAGTGTTACATGCTACTGTAACACACACATGTACCCAAATATACCTAGATAGTGCTCTGAAGCCTGAATGTGGCGAGTGTGTGGATGTGGGATGTGTCTGTGTGTGCATTTCCATATGGGAAACATGTTTGATGTGGCAATCAGGGTACTACAGTACCTGATGCACATTACATTTTTCAACCGATGAGGTTGCCTGCACCCTGTGAGTACAGGTAGAGAAGGGGACGCCAGTAGTAAACAACATAGTGCACTTCTCAAATGTGTACCTGTCATGTATCAACAGCTACACATGTAGGGTGATAAATAATGGGAATGGCAGGTGAGCGTGTGCATGTGTGTGGGTAGCAGGGTGTGTATAAATGCATATGTGACAGAACAGTTACATATAGCTGAATCTACGTAACAGCACAAGATGCGCATTGCCATAGTCAATGTTAGCATGTGATGGTGTGCAGCTGGTACACTTTGGTAAGTAGTATGGGTGCATATAACAGTTGAGGACAGTCATACAGTTACTGCAGCAGGACTGCTGGGATATACACACAATTATACTGGAACAGTGAACAGTTACCAACATGTTACTACTTATACACATCTATGTAGTCACCCTGTGCATCAGCAACGTGTTTACCTTTACCTGCACCAATGTTGTAGTATGCAGGAGGTGGCACAGTGTCATCATATGCACAGGGTGTGGGTTAGGTATGCCCAAGCCAGCCACTGGTAACACCAATTGACATGTGTGTGTATGTGTGTTTGTGAGGGCAGCAGTACAGGGTGGACCGGTGTTGGTGCAGTGTGTGTGTGTATGTGTTTGCCCTAGGTGTTAGGTTTCTGCATGTGTGTAAGCACGCACACAGTCCCACATAATGGCTGCCATGTACAGGGTTTTGTGGACAGCCACAGACTGCACCTGTCAGGTCATCCAGATCAGTGTCTGTGGGCACGGACACGGTACCTGTGCCTGGCAGGGGTGCTACGGGCCGTATCAGGTACTAACCCAGACTGGGTACTGTCATCGGAAGCAGGGGTGTGTTGACTGGACACAGTTCCCTGTTGGGACTGTCCAGAGCCACGCACGTGGTCTCCTGGGCGTCTTGATGACAGCACAGACCCAGCATTGCTGGGGCTGGTGCTGGCACTTGAGGTGCGCGAGTGGGCCTGTTGTCGTCCACGGCCACTGCCAGCTGGTGCTGTTGCTGGCATACGGCCACGTCGACGTCACAGACGCACACCATGGCCCTGGCCTATGGACATCTGGTTGTGGAGCAGCTGTTCTATGCCCCCACAACGTCTGTCAACGACATCTGTGAAGTTACGGATAGCATTCGCAACATCACGCATGCCATCTGTCATGGCTGTGCGACATTCTCTCAGCTCCCTCAGACCCTGTCTGGTGTACCTTTCCATACGTGCCTGTGCCTGCATGACAGTTCGAAACATAGTGGAGGTTGACATACCTCCTTGGGCACGTCAGCCAGAGGCAGTACGGCCACGGATGCCCCCACGAGAACCCATGGGCGACTGTCTGCGTGATACCATTGGAGGCCCCTGCTCATGGCTGCCTTGTGGGGATGCATGTACCACAGGTACCACATTACCCTGATCTATGCCCACTGCAGACTGTCCATCACCTAGGGACAATGGTGACAAAGGATGTAACGGCAGGATGACTGTGCGCATTGACGGGGTTGACAGCTGTGTACTGTCAATTGGCTGAGCAATGGTGGACCAGACACACCTTCCTGCACCATTACAGACATTTCATCATCATCAGTACCTGGGGCACAAGATTCAGATTCCCTGCTGCAGGTCACACATGATCACACATGAACATACTTGTAGGCTCGGAACACAGCTATGCCTATGCAGCAGAGACCTCCTAAGCAGACATCCATGCAACCACTACCACGGAAACGAACATGTGCAACACATATCACACAAAGCCAATGTGCTGAACACTCACAGCCATTAACAGTAAACAACACACCTCATACACCTGTACTAGGTGCCTCTATCATCAGGCACACTAACATCACGTTCACCAGGCTTAACGAGGTGAGGGTCATGGTGTGCAGCCTGTCGGCCACTATGACCTGCCACATAACACAAACAGTCAGGTAACCCCAAGGCAAGTACAGGTATGACTCAGTCAATGTCCATGCTGGTGTGAATGGCCTGACACATTCCTCCCTGGACTACATGACATGAGACAGTACAGAGCTCTCTGAGCATGTAGCCCAAGACAGTTTGACCCTGACCTTGAGTAGCATCCTACCCTCACCTAGAACCATGCCACAATATCAAGGCACGATGATCCCTTCCAACAATTGACTGACATACTGGTGTCATTCACAGGTGTGCCAATGCCTTGCATCTTGGGGTGGTATGCTTTGCTAGGGACAGCTTGCACCTGTCGCCCCTGTCCTATTGGAATTTGGCGGAGCCTCTTGCTACACCCATAGTGCCTGTATTAGGCAAGGCTCATAAGGCAAACCCACATCCATTTGTATCACAAAGGATGAGGAAGTAAGAGTGATGCTACTCAACACCAGAAGTCTAGACCTAAGGATGCACGCACTCAAAACCCTACTTGACATTCTGGACATCGATATCTGTGCATTAACATGTACCTGTTTCAGGTTTCACAGGAGCACACCAGTACTACCAGGTTATAGCTGTTACCATTCTTGTCAGCCCCAACAGTTGAACAAAGGAGGGGGAGTATCAGTATTCAATGCAGATTCCCACGCATCCACATTGGTGGCACAGTACAACATAGGTGTTAGGCCATTGAGTACAGAAGACGTAGTTGGGGACCTGGGGAAGAAACATGGTAGCTGTCTGTCATTTGTCAACCACATGGCCAATGTGGATTGAGAGACATGTTATATAGCCCAGCTAATCATGAGGGATTCACATGTATGGCAGTGGAGGTCATTGTGCCTCTTTACTCATCCATCATCAAGCCTATAATTGCGTACAATGCACCTTTTGGGATGTACCTAACCAGACACCCACAGCAACTGGTACAGGACAACAGTACCTCATCAAGGGGATGCAATGGCTCACACAGATGTCATATGCTGCCCAGGTAAAGTAAATCCAGCTGGACTCAGTGGCTTATTGCCTGTTCAGAGGCAATCTGTGCGTGCCATATACAGCCATGTCCTACCCAGCAGTAATGAACATGCTGCACCTCAGGCAATCAAAGTCCCATACAGCCACATGCTCAGGAGAGCTGGACCTCAGCACTGACATACATGGACATGCTGGAGAGGCATATTCCTAACCGAGAGGCTCCCTTCACTCTGTAATGAGCTCACACTACAGGTTAGGCAGAGTCCCTCATTGACTCTCTTCCATAGGAATCTGGATGACTGGATGTAGATCATAGTTGTACCCCAGGTATCACTTCTATGTCACTGTTAGACGGAGGCACAGTATACTAACATCGGACAAGGGCATAGCAGCATAACTTGTAATTGGGTGGCGAAATACAAACACATTCTACTAGGCTTACCAATACCCTAGGGCAAATAGTCTAGTATGAACCTATGAACATGTGTGTACAGCTATAGTACTTCTGCCATATATTGCATGTGTGTGTGTTGTGGGGGATGCACAGGTAATGGCCGGATACTTCTGCACAGGCGACATGTCTGACACATTCTGGGTGTTCATCCCTACATACTGAATGTGTGTTGCCATCCAACCCAACCCTGTGATGTGCACACATTACTCAGCCTGGATTTACAAATCCGAACAACACCACAAGCACAGTACACTACCTTGCTATGTATGCATTTAATTACACAGTTATTCAGTAGTTATGACAGTGATGCTATCCATGCAGCCCATTGGGCCAGTGGAAGCCACAACACACACCGCCAGCACCTTTGCATATGCTTACCACAGACATCCCACATACTGCATGTACTGTGCACACACATATCTAACCCAGAACAACTGCACACCACTTATTAATCCTGTCCAGTGGAGTACAGATACAGGCATATTGTATAACAATAGTAGGAGGCTACTGCAGCACAGGGCAGATTCACATGACAGCAAGGCATCTGTGGTCAGCAGTGTTAAGATGCTTCACATTCACCAAATGCACGGATATTGGCTACATTGTTGCAGACAGTTTAGGTGCAGGTACCCCCCCATTCTCCTACACATGTGGTATTAGTTATCCCAGATGACTGTCACCTCCCTATCCTCTCACATGTCCAGGTGAGAGCCACCTTCATCATTGCGGAACACATAGCATCACTGTTACGAAATGGTATCTCTGGATGTGTGCTACATTCACCCTTGGAGGACATAGCATCACATGACAGACTGATATTAATCCCTGGCCATACTACAGGATATGTACCTGAACAGTGCCATACATACACAGTGGTCCCACACCAATGAGGAGGAACCTCTACTGACCCTGGGAACTACTGCATCATATGCACAACTGGCCTTGTGTTCTAAGCTATGGAAGTGTTAAGTATGGGCAACATGTACAGCAATATTACATATGTTTATATTTCAGGACTATGTACACACAACCTATCTCATGGACATACCTATAGATAGTGAACTATGATACATTTGGAGGTGTCACAGTATACACAGGATTAACCTGCTACTTTGCATTACCTGTGTTTGTGGCAGCTGTTGCTGTGCCAGTGGTGCTTGTTGCTGCTTGCTCCTTGCTGCTTAATGCTTTCTGTTTGCTGCTTGCTGCTGCTTTTGCTGCTGGCTGTCGTTATATTTGTTTGTTTCTCTCTCTGTCTCTCTCTCTTTCTCTGTAGGTTTTGTGCAATGAATGTATTGCATGAGTGTAGTGTGGGTACTCAATGCTTTTGTAGGTATCTGCATAGGTCCTTGTGATGGCCTCTGCACCAATTGTAAGACAGCATTTGCTAATTACATGCAGCCAGGTGTGTACTGATTGCATGTCTCACTGTGATTTCAGGACACTGCTATAAAAGGGTATGTGAGATAGGCGTTGCCCTTTCAGATTGTAGGGCGTGGACCATGCTGGTATGCTGTTGACAGTGTTCTGTGAGTGTGAAGGTTAATACATCTCCCATGCTTCATGCTGTGTTGTAGATTCAGGTTGCTGCATTTCTCTTGCCTGTTCCCTGTAGTGAGTGTGTCTGCATACTGACACTTACAACTATATGTCATATGTATTGCTATATAAATATATATATATATCTGTGTACATATACATACTTTCATATATGTACATTAGCTGACATTATTGGGTACAAGCTAACATTTAGCAGGGCTGTTTCTATTAACACTACACTAGTATGGGAATCCAGTAATTGGGACTATAAACGTCTGCCTGACATGCTTTGGGTAGTAGACATACTACATTGCCTTTATCTTCATTCCTACTATTACACGTTCCACTTATTTAGCACTATATTCCTGTATGAGAGTCATGGCTTAGTGGTAGGTCATACAGACTAGTGTTACAATGGTCTTGTGGTAGGGCCTACTAGTATGCTTATATTCTGCTTTTGACTTGAGTATAGGGCCTATCAATCAAAGTGCTGGAGGCACCTTTAAGCAGTTAAAGGGGTTAGTAGGTCTCACAGGAGCCAGGCTGTGTTGCAGATTCTGGTTGCTGCATTTATGTTCACTGTTTCCTGTAGTGAGTGTGTATGGATACTGACACCTACAACTATCTTTCATTTGTATTAATATATATTTATATATATGTATGTGTAGCTATACATACCTTCATATGTGTACATTACCTTACTTTATTATGTACAAGCTAACAAGTAGCAGGGCTGTTTCTGTTAACACTGAACTAGTATGGGAATCCAGTAATTTGGCCATTGAAACTCTACCTGACATGCTTTGGATAGTACACCTCCTATATTGCCTTTATACTGATTCCTACTATTACATGGTATATTTATTTTAGCACTGTGCTCTTGTAAGGCTGGCATGGCTTAGTGGTGGGTCATACAGACTAATGTTACCAAGGTCCTGGGTTTGAGACTGACAGTGGGAATTTCTTTTTATTTGCAAGCTTTCAAACTGAGTACAGGGCCTGTCAATCAAAGTGCTGAGGCCACCTTTAAGCAGTTAGAAGGGTAAGTAGGTCACACAGGGTCAGGCTGTGTTGCAGATTCAGGTTGCTGCATTTATGTTCACTGTTTCCTGTAGTGAGTGTGTATGGATACTGACACCTACAACTATATTTCATATGTATTTAGATATATTTATATATCTGTATGTGTAGATATACGTACCTTCATATATGTACATTACCTTACTTTATTATGTACAAGCTAACAAGTAGCAGGGCTGTTTCTGTTAACACTGACCTAGTATGGGAATCCAGTAATTTGGCCATTAAAACTCTGCCTGACATGCTTCAGATAGTACATCTCCTATATTGCTTTTATACTGATTTTTACTATTACATGTTATATTTATTTTAGCACTGTGTCCTTGTAAGGCAAGCATGGTTTAGTGGTAGGTCATACAAACTAATGTTACCAAGGTCCTGGGTTCGAGACTGACAGTGGGAATTTATTTTTCTTAGCAAACTTTCAAACTGAGTACAGGACCTGTCAATCAAAGTGCCATAAAGGCACTTTTAAGCACTTTAAACCAGGTCTGCGCTGGTTTGCTGCGAGCTCACGCATTGGCGGTGAGCTCCGCTAACACAAGCGCGACACCGCTAATTTCTTTGAAAGAAAAGAAAAAGGGGTGACAGGAAAGTGGTGAAAAAGGGGTCACAAAGAGGGTAAGACAGTAGGGAAACAAGCGTGGGATTTGCAGGAGGGATGTAGGTAAGGCCCATAGATGCCCATGTCTTTGGCAGCAACAGCTGTGCATTTCCATGTATTTTGCTGAGACATTGGAAACCTTTCACCCCTGAGAGAGGTGTCAGGACAACATTAATATTTGTTGTAGAGCCAATTGTAATTAACTGTTTCAATGTCAAGCAGACATGTGTGCGACATGGACAGCTATGTATGGGGCGTAATTTTTGTGGGTACAGAGTGCCCTTTTTTTTTTCAGGTGAGAGTGGTATGTCAGGTGAGGGAAGTCGGTATAGCTGGGGAGGTAGGTTGGGTAGGTTAACAGACAAGACAGACAAGACGATACAGGGCGGTGTATGACACACGTGGGGGGGTTACACAATTGACGGGGACGGAGGTTGGGTTATCCGAGATGCATGAGCCCACAGATGGCAACAGTGGAACTGATATCCCCACCCATAGGCAGTTGTCACTGTTCCTTCACAGCCCAGGACGGGGCTGTGCTGGGGGCTGTGTAGGCGGGGCAATGGGCCGGGGCCGTTAGCTGTGCCACACGAGCCTCGAGCTGGCGTAGGGGCCCAAGAACAGAGTCTCGGATCTCCCTTCGCACCACAGACCGGACACCTTGGAGGGTGAGTGGACGAACCCCTCCGGCCACACTTGCAGAGGGGGGACGGGTCCCATCCCCTGCAGCGCTTCCACCCGAAGGTGGCACAGGGCCACCGGAGGGGGTTCCGGCCTGGGCACTAGTGCCAGGTGCAGTCGCCAGCTGAGGTGGGAGAGGTGGGTCCGCTGGGACCTGCCTTCCCAAGCATTCTAGGTTTGTGAGTAGTTATGTTAGTTTGGGTTAGTGTCATTTTATTCCATTCAGATTAGTTGTAACAGCATGCATTGGTATTCCCATCAAACAAACACCCAGATATTAACACCATTGAACATGGGGCATATCAATATCACATGCATTATTTGAACAGAAATACACAGTCAAACAACATGCAGGGTTGATTAATGGCAACAGGCCATCAAATTTGCAGGTATGAACAGGGCACATGCACAAACAGGCATGCATATATTTTTGAAATGGACAAATGTCCATGATTAATGAAATGTTCACATACCATTATTTAGTGGGTGTTGTTATATGGAATTATAGGGTTGGGTGGAGATAGACAGAGATGACACATTCATATGTTACACTGATTTACATTTGTAATAGGTACACAATTAAGCTGAGGCTGATGTTTCAAATTATCTTTATTTGACTGTCATGCTACACCTGTTACGAATACATCACTATCCTACTTATGTTTAATCTGATCAGATACATCATCCTGCTACACTTTGATGACAGGACAGGGGACAACTATGGCTGTTTAGTCTGTCAGATAATCATTCATTCTATCTGCTAATTGTATACTGTGATCACCATACAGACTTTGGCCTACACATTCCAGATTCTGACACACTGAAATCAGTTTGGGATATTAAGATGTACTTCCCACATGCATTTAGTTCTGTAGAAACACACTGGGGCTACTATATTCAGGGGTTATTACTACTTTATTTATTCATACATGACCCTTTCTGTCACTCTCACACATCCTGCAACTTCACAGTTCAGGTTGGTACTTCTAGGCTTTGTTCACATGTTAGACTGGTGGTGATTCAAACACTTTCCAACAGCCTCACTTCTGTCATGATTCAGCATTTCAACAGGGGATATATCTCACATATGACTACCTCAGATTCTAAAGCTGTACTCTTGGGACTACTGCAGGTTACACTATATTTAATTCATGGTGGGACATCTGTATTACAGCACTGTGTAATTCTATCAGTTATATTTCCAGTTACACTTGCATACTGATGAACTTGTTGCAGCCATACCTGCAGACTTACAATTCCTGCTTGCACATTATATTACTTTTAATCAATACACTGCAGTGTTCTGATACATGCTACAGTACAATATTTATTTACAAGTAATGGGTGGGGTTACTAACCTGCATGGTGGCGCAGCTGCACCAGCCTACGGCCATACATCTCGCGATTCACAGAGCGGACACCTGCAGCTGTAATACGAAAGAAGTATTATTGGACTACACATCTCCATGGTATCGGCCAGTTGAAATCCTTACATACATAAGCAAAATGTAACTTACTCAGTAGTGGGGCGTTGAGCATATCCCGGGCCTCCTGGATCCATTCGGTCAACTGGTCTTCCTTGCATCGCTTCAGGTCCGCATGGTGGTGATGGACCTGCTCACCAGTGCGTGGAATGCCAGTAGCACTGGTCAGATCATGAGCCAACTGGTCCCATGCCTCTGCCCTATACACTCCCCATGAGACCTGGCCCTGCATGAGTTGGGCCTCGTGATGATGGACAAGGAGCCAGACCATGTATCTGGACTCCTCAATGCCCCAACGCTGTGCTCGAAAGCAACGTCCCTCACCTACTCCACTCATTCTGACTGCAGGTCTGTTCTACAATCGTTTCTGCTGTGTATTCCCACCTATGGGGCTTATATATGCCGCTTTTCCCGCACATTTCTCTGATTGGCCATTTTGGAATTGTATCTACTTCACTGAAAACGCTTTATCATGCTCCATTCTGGATTTTATCCCATATATATGCTATTTCTGCATTTCTAGGTATTGCTGTCATGGCTTAGTGGTTTAGTACCTCGACTCTAGTGCATGGTTTCTTGGGTTCGAATCTGACAACTGATTTTTGATTTTCCTGACAGATATGAGTTGAGACCTGTCAATCAAACATGCCAAAAGCACTTTTAAGCAATTAAAAGCAGGTCTGCGCTCGTTTGCGCGGAGCTAACGCATGCGCACTGGCAGTTAGCTTGTGGGAGCGGCGCGCAAACGGTGTGCGCTGGGATAAATCTTAATTGGCTAGTGACACACATGTTCAGCTAAGCACAGCTAGTTGCAAACAGTTTCAGCCTATTAAACCGGTGCTTAGCAACGGGCATGCAGTTTGCAGCTTGTTAAACAGTACTCAGCTACGGGCAGTCTGTCTCACAGCAGCTTAGCTATCAGTACATTTCTGACTATTTTTATTATTGTGTTACTTCAAAATATATGCTCCATTTCATTCCATTTTACAAAAGGGAATACATTTACATTTGTACAATACTGTCAGGGGGCTTTTTAGTGCTTATTTACAAAAAAAAAAAAAAAAAGTTGCTGTGGGGGCTCGAACCCTGCCTGCCTACTCTTAGGCTGGCAACTCTACCGCTAAGCTATTACTTTTTGGCTTACTCTGCATATTTAGTTCTTATATCCTTTTCCACTGACTGCTAACTGTGATTGCGCTAGTAGCACACCCGCGCACACGAGCGCACACAGTAGCAAACATTTACAGGGTTTAAAAAAAAAAAAAAAGGTTTTAATTTAATTTTATAACATCTCTTCACTTTATACACTGATGGTCAGTCGGGGCATGTGTTGTGTAGTGTGTTTATTCACATTTCCATGGCCTCTCTCATGGCTGTTTACTTTCAGCCATTATAGTCTTCCGGGGGCGTGTCCGCTTGCAGGGCTTAGCCTACAGACACGCCCCTTACTCTCTAACACGGACCGTATAAGAGTTACTAGTGTGATTCAGCATGCCTCATGCACCTCATGCATATGCATGACATGCTGACATCACACCGTTTAACTGCAGCCTCCGTGTAAGAGTTATAACTCTTACACGGAGGCTTCGTGAAAATGGCCCCCCATGTTAACCGCGTAGAGTTTGACTGGGCAAGTAGCCCATTTTCAGTGGAGACCCGGGGAAATAAGCTCCATAACAACAGTATAAAAAAGACTACAAAAATTTTTAAAAGATTTACAAACAATATACAAAAAGTTTGACAGTTGCCAACAATCACAATTTACAAAAAGAGGAATGTAAAACAAAAAACATTACATTTCTTAAGCCTTACTACAGACAGTAATATGAAACTCATTAGATATATAACTAAAAACCATTGTAGTATTTTCATTTGGTAGAAGTAAGACAGGAAGACTGCAGAATAGAACACATCTGATCGAAGGCATGAGAAACTAGCCAGGAGTATTACAGGAGCATAGCCATTGTTGAGTAAGGTATTAATTTAGGAGTTTTTTGAAGCTATGATGATCTGTGTTTTTTTAAGATATTCTGGGGTAATAGGTTCCACTGTTTTGCTACTTTGAAGGAGAAGAGACAGTCACCAAAGTAATTATGGGACTTTGTAACATCGAGTATAAGTTTATCAGATGATCTAAGGGTCCTGGGGTTGCTATTTAGTTGCACTAGGTTGGAGTGTGCAGGGCGGTTTTCAGATTTTTGGATAATGGTGTGGGCAGTGGTGAGCTGATTGAGTAATAACAGATGGGGAAATTCAAGCCAGTGTAATTTTTTGAAGAACAAGTCAATGATGGGTTTTATTAGCAGCAAATTTTGCTATTTTGTTATAGCAGGAATCAAGCAGATGAAAATCAGACTTGTGCAGGTTAGTGAAAAGTTGAGAACAGTAGAGAAGAGTAGATAGGAGGTGGGATCTGGATGTGGGTAGGCTGCCATTTTGAATAAGGTAAGGTTTGGCCCTAATTAGAGCACCAAGTTTGATGTGAACTTTCTTAATTGTGAAAGATATGTGTTTATAGAATGTTAGGTTGTTGTCTATTATGACATCAAGTAGTTTTGTTTGTTAACTGGTTCTATTATAGTACCATTAGTGGAACAGATGGAGAGAGGAGGTGGTTTTGCTTTGGATTTCCTGTGAGACAAGATCATTAATTTTGTTTTGTTTGGGTTTAGGATGAGTTGAAGTTCATTTAGGTCATTTTCAATATCTAGAAATGACTTTTGCAGCTTATCTAGGAGTTCTTGAGGTGTGGAACCAGACCAAATAAGAGTAGCATTGTCAGCATATTGAAAGATAGACGCAAATTTAGTGGCAGTGTTTAGACTATTTATGAATATAATAAAAATGAGAGGGCGTAGGATGGAACCCTGAGGAACCCCCAACAGAGACTAGGAGGAATGTGGAGAGTTTATTATCCCATTTAGTTGCCTACTGTCAGTTAGTAAGGTAGCTAAAGAACCAGTTGAGAGCTGAAGAGTTGAGTTTGAAGGAGGCTAGAGTGTTGAGTAGTTGTTGGTGGGATACCATATCAAAAGCTTTGGACATATCAAAGAATATAGTAGAGACTAGTTGTCCATTGTTTTTGAGGAGGGTGATGTAGTCAGTGAAACATGAGAGCTGTGGAGGTACTATGCTTTGGATGGAAGCTGTGAATTGGCTAAGAGGTTATCTGTAGTGAGATGGTTTAGGAGCTGCTTATGGATACATTTCTCTAAGAATTTGGCTAGGGGTGAGAGAATGGCAATGGGCTGGTAATTAGAGAGATCTTTAGATGGGCCACCCTTCTGGAGGGGATGATATGGGATATCTTCTACAGTATAAGGTCATATTGTTCTGTGATGGAACGCTTGATTAGGATAGATACAAAATAGGCAATGGAGCTTGCAGCAGTTTTTAAGAAGACATTAGGGAGTTGGTCAGCTGCTAGACAGGTAGATTTTAGTTTTGATAGGCATTTTTGATATAAAAGGTTTGTATTGGTTTAAAAGAGAAGTAAGCTGGGTTTAGAGTTAGTAGAGGTAGGCACTGTAAGAGGTTGGTTACATTTGCTGTTGTTTAAAAGTGAGGTGATAGTTGTGATGACATGAGAGTTAAACTGGGATGCTATACATTCAGTGCTATTTGTTGTAGATGGTGCAGGGGGTAGAGGTTTTACCAGGGTTGAGGAGGCAGTTAAGGTTTTGCCAAAGGTTTTGTGGGTTATTTATGTGGATTTGCTGATAAGCTAGAAAATAAGAATTTTGTCAGATAATATTTGTTTCTTAGTTAGGTTTCTTAGTTGTTTGTAAGAGGTGAGGTTTTCTGACATTTTGGAGGTTTGATAAGCAGTCCATGCTCTATCCCTTTGTTTAATAAGAGATTTAGCATATTTGGTTATCCAAGGTAGGTTTTTGGCTTTGGACTGAATTTTTCTTGTTGGAGCAAGGTTATTAAGGATGTTGAGAAAGGTATCATTAAAATATTGTACAGCTTGGTCTAGGTCGAGTGATTTTAGAGGTGACCAGTTGCAGTTTCAAAGTAGGGAATTTAAGAGAGTCTATATTAGAAGCTCGAAGGTGTACTTACCCAAATACGTAAACGCAGACACGTCTTCATTGAACCGTGAAAACATCGATCATCCTGAAACACGAAATCCGAAACGTCGAATCGTCATGGTTGGCCCTTCTGCGGTATAGCTCTGTAAGGTAAGTGTGCAATAGTTACGGACCTTAGGGTTAGGGTGCAGGTTAAGGTAAGTGCACAAATGGTAGTGTATGTGAGATTTAGTGTAAGGTTAGAAGTAAGGTTTTGTTAAGTGTATGTGTGTGGATTATTTAGTTTGTTTGGGTATAGCTTCTTAAGGTAAGTGTGCGATAGTTATGGACCATAGGGTTAGGGTGCAGGTTAAGGTAAGTGCATGCATGGTAGTATTTGCAAGATTAAGTGTAGGGTTAGAAGTAGGGTTTAGTTTAGGGTTAGAAGTAGAGTTTTGTTTAGTGTATGTATGTGGTTTATTTAGTTTCTTTGGGTAGGTAGTCTCATAATTACTTCAGTGACTCTCTCTTCTCCTTCAAAGTAGCCAAACAGTGGAACCTATTACCCCAGAATATCTTAAAAAACACAGATCATCATAGCTTCAAAGAATTCCTAAAGGAATACCTTACTCAACAATGGCTATGCTCCTGTAATACTCCTGGCTAGTTTCTCATGCCTTCGATCAAATGTTTTCTATTCTGATATCTTCTTGTCTTACTTCTACCAAATGAAAATACCACTATGGTTTCTAGTCATATATTTAATGTGTTTCATATTACTGTCTGTAATAAAGCTTAAGAAACGTAATGTTTTGTGTTTTACATTCACCTTTTTGTAAATTGTGATTGTTGGCAAATGTCAAACTTTTTGTATATTGTTTGTAAATCTTTAAATTTTTTTTTTTTTGTAATCTTTTTGTACTATTGTTATGGAGGTTATCTCCCCAGGTCTCCACTGAAAACAGGCTAGTTGCCCAGCCGGACTCTACCTGGTTAACAAATGTAAAATAAATAAATAAAGATAGAAGACTTTCAATGGTAGGTAGATTATTTCCTGGTGGTAGGTAGGAGGCAAAAATTATAATGGCTTTATGTGGATTTACTTCATACCATAATGAGGTTATTACTGAGATTAATTTTTCTATTTTGATTAAATTTTTATACATGATATCAGTACCTTCACCACTCCTGTTCAGCCTATCTTGTCTAATAACTTTATAACCACAAGTATTTCCAAATTTTTAATGTGGGGTTTTAGCCATGTTTCTGCAATAATTACTATATCAGGAGTGTGGATTGTTAGGGCTACATGAAATTCACTAGTTTTTTTGTGATACTTCTTAGTTATAAATAAGTCTGATTTGGAATTGTTTAGGGGAAGAAGGTGGAGGGTAGTATTAGTGTGGTGGGTGTTATTGGGTGGGGTGGGAGTAGCTGTGTGGGTCCTGGGTTAGGAAGTTTGTCAGCTTGGAGTTTGATTTCTGTTAGTGAGTGTAGAAATGAGAGAGAGTTTGAACTTGGATATTAGTCGATGAAAGAAAGCTGGATAGGAAGGAGGGTTGGGGTATGGACATATTTATAGTGCAAGAGCAATATGTTAGAGTTAGTGTAGAGGTTAGAACAGATGTGAGAATGCATATTTGGTTTTGTATGGTATGTAATAGTGGGGAGTGTAGGAGAAGGGTAGTCTGTTATGTTTGATGTGATGAAGGTAGTGGAGTGAGAGGCTAGGTAGAGGGTAATGAGTAGGAGACAGTTGCTCACAAGAGTGGTGATAAATGACATGATGAATAGTAAGGAAATAGGAGATTAATATGGGTGGGTTGGTGTCTGCAGTTTAGTATGAGAGAAATGTACTGATACAGTGATGCAGAGACAGTGTTATATGAGACAGTAGGTGAGACAGTGTTATATGAGGGATGAAATAATGGTTAGTGAGGTGGGAGGGGAGAAAGTAAAATAAATAATTGATTGTGGTGGGTTGGAATGAGGTAGCTGCAAGTTATAGGATAATTGTTAGAAACGTGTGATTTAGGTTAATAAGTGTAAGGAAAGTGGGGTTAGGTGGGAATGGGGGTAGGGGAGCAGAGTGGGCCCGAGCAAAGTGAGAAGAATGGGGGTAGGGTAGGGGAGCAGAGTGAGCCCGAGAGAAGTGAGGGTGAACAAAGCAGGTTGAGCCAAGCCCAGAGGCAAGCACAGTCCAGAAATAATCAGTAAAAAGTCTAACAGAAAAAGGCTATGTAGTGTTAATAGTAATAAAAAATAGGTTTTATTGTGTAGTACTATCAGGTAAGAAATGTCTTAAAGCAGGCTGATTAGTTCAGCATTTAATAGACATAAGTTTGATGAAAACTAACAGATTCTTTGAAGTATGGGGGGGTGTTCCTTGCTGCCAAGCTGCTTCACAGTGTACCAACTTGCTAGAAGGTAGATAATGCCTTAAATAAGTATATTTTAAAACTTAAAAAAAACTAAGCCAACATACTTTGCAGAGAAAAAAAGATGCTGCAATGTGAGAGAGAACAGAGCTGAATGATGAGCGATTTTCATTGCAGCCATTTATTAAGTATGCAGGACTTTTAACAGTACCCTGGCAGAATGGAGAGGAAAAAGCTTGGCTGTTAGCTGAGAAGAGAAAAAAAATATAAATCGTTACCAATTATGGTGTTTAGCACACAAAAGACAGATGGAGATATTTTAGAGAGGACAGAAAAAGAAACCTCAAACAATATAAATGCAAGCTGTTGAGACTACCACATTAGTATTCACTCTAGCATGGTAGTTCAAATGCAATGCTATACAAAAGATATCTTTAAAATGTTGCTAAAGTTAACAATAAATATACTTAGAAAAACACATAGTTAATACAGATGTGCAAACAGGGTGAAAAAATGTGTTACATTCCTCTGAACATAGCAGAACACATGGCCACAGCTAGACAGCAGGCTATTATACCTCTTACAGTGAGCATTATATACTAAAGCATAATTGAAATCTATGACTAGAAAAAAAATATGAAGTCACTAAGAGGAGGTAGAAAAGTTAGTAAAAAAATTGCATTAACCAATGGATAAAACATACAGCAAGATAGTTTGGTTCACTGGAAGACAACTAAAACTACTGTAGCAGAATCAGGCATAAGGTATATAGGGCAGCATTTACAATTAGTGAGTCTTAAAACACAGAGCAAGCAGCAAGCCAACAAGTCCAATTAGCTCTAATCATAAAACTACTGTAGTTGAATCAGACATAATGTATACAGTACAGCATTACATTAGCGAGTTTTAAAACCACAGAGCAGGAATCTAGTCAACAAGTCTGAATAGCTGTAATGACAAAAATATGACAAACAAGTATTAGTTGACCATGGCATAAAGAATACAGTGTAGCATTTACATTAGTGAGTTTTAAAACATAGTGCAGGCCTCTACTCAACAAGTCTCAGTAGCTGTAATCACATAAATATGACAAACAAGTAAAAAAAACTTACAGAGTATGCTGAGGGAACACAGTTAATGAGTCAGCAGCAAGGAAGAACTTTGTTTGAAAATGGAGCCTGGAGTCCAAGTAGGTAATATCACTTCCTGCAGAGGTCTGATTGGTGGGATGGGGGTTGTGAGAGTTTACAGCACTCTATGTAGGTATGGCCAAGCCCATAGGCAAGCACAGTCCAGAAGCAATCAGTAAAAAGTCCAACAGAAAAAGGCTATGTATTGTTAATAATAAGAAAAAAAGAGGTTTTATTGTGTAGTACTGTCAGGTAAGAAATGTCTTAAAGCAGTCTGATTACTCCAACATTTAACAGACATAAGTTTGATGACAACTAACAGATTCTTTAAAGAAGGGGGGGGGGGGGGTGTTCCTTGCTGCCAAGCTGCTTCACAGTGTACCAACTTACTAGAAAGTAGATGCCTTAAATAAGTATTTTTTAATTCTTAAAAAAAATAAGCCATCATACTTTGCAGAGAAAAAAGATGTTGCAAGGTGAGAGAGAACAGAACTGAATGATGAGCTATTTTCTTTGCAAATGTTTATTCAGTATGCAAGACTTTTAACAGTACCCTGGCAGTATGGAGGGGAAAAAGACAAAGCTTGGTTGTTTGTTTGCAGAGAAAAAAAGATGCTGGAAGGTGAGAGAAAACACAGCTGAATGATGAGCGACTTTCATTGCAAATGTTTATTCGGCTTTCAGGACTTTTAACAGTACACTGGCAATATGGAGAGGAAAAAGACAAAGTTTGGCTGTTAGAGAGTAAGCTGAGGGAACACAGTTAATGAGTCAGCAGCAAGGAAGAACATTGTTTGAAACAGTCTTTACAAAGAATATGTGGAACATAGCAAAGATGTTAAATGGATAGGAAAATTAAAAGAAATAGTAAGGAGTTTGAATATACAGGATATGAAATAGGATGAAGTAATAACCAGAGAAACCAAAATAAAATTAAGAAAAGCTCCTAAATGAAAAAGTTCAGGCTCTGATGCAATACTTAAACTTTGGCTAAAAGTATTAAAACCTTTACACAAATATTTAGCTCTGTAAGAACTACTTATATGCATACTCTGATCAGACACCAATCTGGTTAACAACAGGAAAAATGATACTGCTTCTTAAGACTGAATCTGTAAGCCATCCTAAAGAACTATTTGCAAATTGCCTTCCGACAATTTGTAAATTATATACTGGAATTGATGCAGGCAGAAATAGTCATTTAGAAGAGAAGTCAATCATGGTAATAGAACAAAAGGGTAACAAAAGAAAGTCACATGGAACAAAGGATCATTTGCTACTAAATAAAGCCATAATGGAGAGTTGTAAAAAGGGGAAGAATCTAGGTATGGCATGGATAGACTACAAAAAAGCATTTGACAGATTCCACATTCACAGATAAAGGAGTGCTTACAGATGTATAAGATACATCCTACATTGATCAATTACATTACAATGACCATGAAACAATGGCAAACCACTTTGCAATTAAGCCATGACAAAGGGCAAATTATTATCACAGGGATAAAAATTCAAAGAGTGATATTCCAGGGTGATTTTTTTTTGTCATCACTATTGTTTTGTCTTGCTCTTAACCCATTAAGCTGTTTACTTAACAGACGAAATGTATGTTACAGTTTGGCTCCTAAGAAACAAATTTGCATAAAGATTTCTCAACTACTTTTTATGGATGACTTAAAACTATGTAAGTTCATCAGATGAGGAGTAGAAAGCATGACTTCAAGTGATTAAAACATTCTTAGATGATTTAAGAATGACATTTGGTCTTGATAAATATGCAAAAGCAATGTTTAAAGCAAGAAAGTTGCATACCAAGAAAATATTAATTTTGGACAGGAATGTGATATAAAGGAACATCAGTAGGAAGGAGTATATAAATATTTAAGAACTGATGAAGTATTGTCAATAAAATATGTACAATTGTGAATACAATACTAAGGAATACTTGACTAAAACTAATGTTGAAAACAGTCTTCACATCAATGAGTAAAATCCAAGCTGTAAACTCATTTGGTTTTCCTGTTTTAACTTCTAGTTTTGGTGTGGTTGACTGATTCATAAAGGTACTGGATCAGCAGGACAGAAAAACAAGAAAAATACTTCACTCATCAAATAATATATAAAAATCAGTGTATAACAAGATTATATATTATGTGCTCTGAAAGAAGCATGGACCTCCTCAAAACTGAGTACATGTAAAAACTGCAGTTGTGGGACTGCATACATATCTGCTGACCTCATCAGATCCAAGTGTAGTGAAAGTTTTATAGCATGAGAAGATGACGTTAAAGATGACCCCTCTGTTTAGTTTAGCAGAAGCATTCTGGTGGCAAGAGGGAATGGAAACCAAACCAGAAGTAGACAAAAATCAGGCAACAACTGAATGTGCCAAAAACCAAAAGAAAGAATATAAGGAGAAGCAACACATGTGAAGGAAAGAAATGTGGAAAAGCCATAAATATAGTGGCAAGTATAGATATCTCCTGGAACAACTTCATGTCGATCAGGATTTGACAGAGGAATGGTTAAGGATAGGTGAGTTGAAAATTATGAATGAAAGGTTACTAATGGCAGCCAAGGACAGTGGACTATGTACACCTTAGTTTACAAAGTCCATTAAATATGTGGGAGAAACAGACAAATGTAGATTTTGTAAAAAAAGAATTGGAAACAGTCACACACTTTGTTGATGGGTGTGACATACTCATGACAGAAGGCATTTACACTGAAAGGCAAAATAATGTGGCAAGATGGTTGCATTGGGGATTGTGCAAATACTGTAATATAGAAGTAGCTGAGAAGCATTTGAAACATGAACCACAAAGCACTGTAGAGAGTGTTAAAGCATACATCACATGGGATCACCCATTACCAACAGTTCAAAAAACAGACACAAGAAAGCCAGATATAATAGTCCAAGAAAAAAAGATAAATGTAGCATTGATCGTGGAAACTGGTGCACCTAGAAATTACAGTGTCTTACATATAGAGAGACACAAAATCATAATATATTAGGATATAGGTTCATATGTGTGTACTAGGCTAATGGCCCTGGGCCTTTACAAGCCTAGCCATAGGATTACTCTGGCATAGTGCCAACCAACCTTAGTTCCCAGTGCCTCTGTCAAGTACACTGGAGTTATCCCCGGGGTGAATTTTCCTTTTCCTATCCACTCATCAAGATTTCTCTTGAAGAGGGTCAGTGAGGTGCTCTGCTTGACATGTATGAGAAGTCTGTTCCATAGCATGGGCAGTCTCTGGGTTATGAACCTGTCCCTCCAGCATGTTCTGTTAATTGTGGTAATAAGGTTGAAGTCTCTGGAGCATGTGGTGTAGAGGGATTGGGATTTCTTTAGATGTAGCATTCCTATCAGAGCTGGGACAGACATGGCTTTGTAAGTCAAGCAGAGATCACCTCTAAGCAGGCAATATGAGACAGAGAAAAGTTGGAGCTTTTTGAATCTGTCCATATAAGACAAGTGTTTAAAGCCTAGGATCCTCCTTGTGAGGTACTTTTGCGGCCTCTCCAGTTGTTGCAGGTGTCTAGTGAGGTACATGCCAAATGTGGCATTGTACTCGATGATTGGCCTAATGAGGGAAGAGTAGAGAGAGACAATGACCTCTTTCTTCCTGTATGCAAAACCCTTAGTAATGAGATGTGCCACATAGAGCGACTTTCTGACCATAGTGGCAATGTGGTGATTAAAAGAGAAGTTGCTGTCAACCTGTGTTTCCAGATCTCTTATAACGCCTTCTGTGTTCAGTGAACTACCATCAATGTGGTAATTCATGGAAATGGGTTTTTTCCCAAAGGGGATGACAACACATTTTTTAGCATTGAGCTTAAGGCCATGGTTCTGACACCAGTCATTAGCCTCAGTGAGGCTATTCTGTAGGATGTCAACATTACTTGGGGGGTTAATAATAGCTCCTAACTTGCAATCATCTGCAAACTTTGTCAGTCAGATTCCCTTCGTGTTGGCCTGGACTTCAGAGAAGTAGATACCAAAAAGGAGAGGACCCAGGACCGAACCCTGTGGGACTGCACTTGTGACTAGTCAGCAGTCTGACTTGGAGTCAGCTACTTTCACACTGTGGGTTCTATCTGTGAGCCAGTTTGCAACACACCTAGTGATATAGGGGTTGATGCCAAGCTTAGTGAGTTTTTCTATGATTCCTGAGAGGGGTATGGTATCAACAGCCTTGGCCAGATCAAGGTAGGCTGTATGAACCAACTTGCCTTCATCCACAGCTCTGGTGACTGACTCAAAGAAGTTGACCAAGTTGAGCAGGCATGATCTGCCCTTCACAAAACAAAACTGTGTGGGATCCTGAGTCTGGAGATTCCCATATCCCTGTTTATTAGTTCCACAATGATGCATTCCATAGCTTTGCATATCAGACTCATCAGGCTAATGGGGAAATAGTTCCCAGAGTCTGTAGTCGCTCCTCCTTTGTGGAGAGGGATGACTGTAGCAGTGTGCCATTCAGTAGGGACAAAGCCTGAGGTGAGGCTGTGACTGAACAGGGCACACAGGTGAGGTGCCAGTTCACTCTGTAGTTCATGTAGAACACAGCCAGGGATATTGTCAGGTCCCACAGATGTTATTAAAAAAGTGCAGACAAAATGAGAGTAATGTGGAATAAAGATACCCAGATGGCTCAATAGTAGTAGGAGCAATGGGTCCCATAAAACAGTATTTACAGTCACAGTTAGACATGCTGCCTATACATTTAATGCTGTAAGAACTGAAGGAGTCAGGTCTGGGCACATTGTGTGTACTGCAAAGAGCGCTTCTGAATAACATCAACTTAGGAATGTGGTCTATTCCTGCCATGGTATTAGAAACCCAAAATACTTGGAGAAATTAAACTGAAGAAGAGATTTTTCATACTTTTGTATAGTATGAATGTTGATGCCTGCTCCAGTTTTTGCCTGTTATGATGTCACCAAACCAACAATCATGTGTGCTAGTACTGTTAGTTATATTCTAGGAGCTCCTTTACTCCAGAGGGAGGGTAAAGTCTTAACACTGTCTGTTTCTCCAGAATGATTTACTGGTTCAGAAGAAGAATGTTTTCACAAATAGAAAAAGAGTACCTTGGAAACTTGTGGCCATGTGTGAAGTTTTCAAGATACCTACTGGGTCTAGAGAGCCTCCATCTTCAGACTGATCTCAAATTACTACTGGTTTCACTGATATGATTTAGACAAAGTGCCATCAGAATGCCAGAGGTCACTTATGCAGACAGTGCAATTACCGCCTCCCGTGTTCTCTCCCTTTTTCCTTTAAGTACGGCTTAGTAATCAATAAACTCATCATGCATGCCACGCGTGCTTATTCCACCACTCACCAGTGTGGAATGGAAATAATTGTGTGGAAATTTTAAGCAGCACAGTTGCAGCATGATTGAAGAGCAAGAACCAAGACTAGGGGGTGTGTCACCACCACGTATGGACTGGACAGTGTAAAAACTTTCACACTAAGTCTACGGCAGAATAATTAGATAGCCAGCCTAGGTCAGGTCAGGTTATTCTCTCTTTTTTGTTTTAATTCATCATAATCATAGCTCTTTTATGCATGACATTATATTAGGCCAATGTCCTCCTGCTAGTCTCTGTCTCTGAGGAAAGGGAAAGTCTGTGTCAGACTGTCAGTACAGTAGAGAATGATGACAGTAGCGAGTCTGACATATATATATATATATATATATATATATATATATATATATATATATATATATATATATAGAAGCATGTATGTATATATTGTATGTATTTATTTTGTTAGCATATGCCTGCCTTTGTGTGATGGAGGGAAGGATCTGTGTGGCACACTTAGCAGGATCAAGGAGATGATGAGGGTTTGAGAGTCAGGGCCCAGGCCAGGGGTCAGTATAATTTCTGTATGGACCAGGATCCACCTTTTATTCCACAAAGTAGGTTAAGCGCTTTCAACTAGATACACTAGTCTTCTTCAGAACCATTAAAACAATACAAATCCTAGTATATATAGCCAGAGCAATTCCAAAACTTTTAAAGGTGTAGCTCAGTAAAACCACTTATAAAACACTCAATATATAATGTATACACTGTTTATCTTGTATGAACTAAGACAGAATATAAATATATATATGAATATATTAATATCATTACATCAATTGTTAACAAAACATGTCATATAAAAACATATAACTTATAAAAAAATATATATAACAATTATGACATAAAAAATAATAATGCAAACTGCCAATATTAAAAGGTTGCACACAACCTTCTAGTAATAAAAGTATTACATTATGAAACTAACTATAAGTATAGAGGTGTGTTAGAAAATATCACTATCCTCATAAATTGATAAACTCATATCTATACTAAAACCTTGCTAAGAAAGTACCAAGAAGGGTTTAATACTGATAAATTCATTCAGTCCAGGAGGTCTAGTGGCATCCAATAAAATCTGCCACTTACTCTCCAAAGCAGCTAACTGCATCTTCCAGTTGCCTCCAAAGACAGTACATTGTATGTGGTCTATAATGGCAAACCGAAATGAATGCTCTTCCCCACACTCAGAAATATGCCTATATAAAGCATTTTTGTTGTCTTTTTTCTGAATGCGATAATAATGTTTTTTCAAATTTCTTTCGGTTTTGCCAATATAGTACGCAGAACAAATCACACACGTAGCCAAATACATCACCTGACTAGTGTTACAGTTCCCTGTTCTAGTCTTAATATATGTATTATTATTATCTTTAAGTCGGATATGTTTGGCCACATTAATGTGGTGACACTGTTTGCATCTTCCACACTTAGTGGTGCCTTTGTATATGTCTTTTTTATCTCTATCTTTACCGGTGTTCTCCAAAATTCTCTTCAAATTAGCACCTGTCTTATGCACAAATCTAGGTAAAGGTCCCACTATATGGTCTAGATTTGAGGCTGTAATGATGTCCCAATGTTGACGTAAAATGTCTTGGATAAAATGCGTGTGTGGGGTGTATGTCAATATACATGCTCTACCAAATGATCTATTTTCAATATCTTTTCCTTCCAACCTAGCTGTATATTTGCCTAACAGGGGTGGATATTTATTCCCCCATTCTTTAAGCACATAATCTGTGACATCCCAAACCATATTAACAGGGTACCCACGGTTAAGAAATAAGTTTTTAATAGTCTCTAATTCAGATCTCATGGTGCTTTCGGTCGACGACATTCTTACTGCGCGGATACATTGCCCCTTAACTATATTTTTAAAAATATGTGGTGGATGATTACTAGTAAAGTACAGATAATCATTAGAGAAGGTAGGTTTACGATAGAGCTTCGATGTAAAGCCACAGGAATCCAAACCAACTAAAACATCTAAATAGGGTATATTGAGGTCACTAGTGTTGTGGGTGAATTTTAAAAAAGCAGATGAATTATTGAGGAAGGTCATAAATTCTTGCAACCTCTCAACTGAAGCCTGCCACAAAATAAAGATGTCATCCAAATATCTAGCATAAAATTTTATGTCGGCATAATAGTTGCTTTTGAATAAGGTCTCTTCCTCCCATTCAACCATCACAAGATTTGCAAAAATCGGGGCACAGGAAGCTCTAGAAGATACTAATAATACATATATTAAGACTAGAACAGGGAACTGTAACACTAGTCAGGTGATGTATTTGGCTACGTGTGTGATTTGTTCTGCGTACTATATTGGCAAAACCGAAAGAAATTTGAAAAAACGTATTTACGAACATTATTATCGCATTCAGAAAAAAGACAACAAAAATGCTTTATATAGGCATATTTCTGAGTGTGGGGAAGAGCATTCATTTCGGTTTGCCATTATAGACCACATACAATGTACTGTCTTTGGAGGCAACTGGAAGATGCAGTTAGCTGCTTTGGAGAGTAAGTGGCAGATTTTATTGGATGCCACTAGACCTCCTGGACTGAATGAATTTATCAGTATTAAACCCTTCTTGGTACTTTCTTAGCAAGGTTTTAGTATAGATATGAGTTTATCAATTTATGAGGATAGTGATATTTTCTAGCACACCTCTATACTTATAGTTAGTTTCATAATGTAATACTTTTATTACTAGAAGGTTGTGTGCAACCTTTTAATATTGGCAGTTTGCATTATTATTTTTTATGTCATAATTGTTATATATATTTTTTTATAAGTTATATGTTTTTATATGACATGTTTTGTTAACAATTGATGTATTGATATTAATATATTCATACATATATATATATTCTGTTTTAGTTCATACAAGATAAACAGTGTATACAGTACATATTGAGTGTTTTATAAGTGGTTTTACTGAGCTACACCTTTAAAAGTTTTGGCGCTCTTTTTGAATTGCTCTGGCTATATATACTAGGATTTGTATTGTTTTAATGGTTCTGAAGAAGACTAGTGTATCTAGTTGAAAGCGCTTAACCTACTTTGTGGAATAAAAGGTTTTTTTACGATTCTCTCGTTATGGATCCTGGTCCATTTTTTACAATTTAGTTGTTGTTTCCTTTGGGAATTATTGGTTGGTTGCCATGCAGGATCAGGAAGACACCACTGGTGCTTTATTGTCCCAGGAGGAATTCAATGGACTCCGTGCTGAAGTTACAGCTGTCCAGAGCGAGCTCAAAAAACTGATTGATTTAGTTACTGGTTTAGTAACTAAAAACGATATACAAGGTAAAACTTCTGGTTCATCCTTTTCATCACAGGTTTGTGATGTAGTTCCAGTTGAAAGAGAACTGCCTTTTACCAGTAGAGAGAGGAAAGCCGGTTGTGGTATCCGGAAGGCGCTTCATTCATCCGCAGATGTTTGCGAACGTGCATGTAGCAGGAAGCGGTTGCCTACGCCGGAACGAGGCTTTCCTGAGGTTTTCTGTGGGACTGAAGATGTCGGTCTCACTGCCAACGGCGCTATTGACCTACCGGACGCTTGTGAAGTGTCCGGAGTTACACCTAAGGAACAGGGCCGTTTTACCATCTTGGAGGACGCACGGAACTTTTTTGATCCCTTGCGGCTCACCCCAGCCCAGGACTTTGCATTTGATTTCAGCATCACTCGGGCACGACGAGAAGCGGAGCGTATTGGGGCTAGACCGAAAACTACACAGACTGGTAAACCTTATGGGAACATCAAACAGAAGTCTGTTTTTGTCAACAAAGGTACTGTGCAATATAAGAATTCTAGTCCTAATCAGGACTTTAGGTCTATTGTTAACATCGATCGGACTGTGTCAAAAGGACATAATTCTGATTTTTTACTAAAAAATGCCAACGAAAGAGATTTAATGGAACATTTTTTAAATGATCAAAATGAGAATTTTGATTTTGGAAAGAAGGGTTTACTGAACTATGCCAATAAAAATCATGTATACAGTTCACTTAAGGATATGATTTTTGATTTTGGAAAGAAACTGACCGCATATAAAAATTCTAAAATAGATGTGAGTTATTTGCAAAACTGTTTGGAAATTAAGGTTGTGCCTAAAGGTATACGGTTCTTTAAACTTCCATTAGGGATTACATATAATAATGAAGTGATGCAAGAATTTAATGGGCTTTTTGACAGTTTTGGATATTCATATATGCAATTATTAATTAAATACCAACAGGATAAGTGTGTGGTGTTGGCAGAACAATTAGAAAGTATGTATGAGGCTATTATTTGTGACATTGAATATGATTCTTTGAAAGAATTATTCAAAAAACAATTTGTTTTAGCTGATAGTAAAGCCAATAATATTTTTGAGAGAAAAAGTAGGAAGCTGACTAGGGACGTAGAATTATATAACATCAACAGGGCTTACATCTGGCCTAAAATTAAGGACAAAGGGAATTACATTGAACAAGGTCATGATATACACCCATCTAGACCTACTCATAGGGATTTTCAGAGGGAGAAGCTACACTCCCACAGGCAACCAGACAGACAGTGGAACCTCCACAGGAAATAAATGAAGTTCCCCACACCAGTGTCAGTGGTATTTTAGGGGAGGGGGTACCTATGGGTGACTCCCCCACATTGATTCCTTCTAACATTCAAACTACCAAAGTTGATGAAATTTTACAGGGCTCTCCAGCGAATTTGCACATGCATCCTTGTACTTTTTCTTCGTATGAAGGTTTCAATGTGTATAATTACACTGACGTGGAGGTTGATGAACAATTTATTAGTGTTATGTGTAAAGGTATGAAATTCATTCCCACTGTTCGTAGTGATTTAGTTGACAACATTAAACAAGTTAAATTGTTTTGCCGTAAATTGAACCTAGCCATTGTGTTTAACAACCAAGTGGATCAGACAGATAAGATGGCGAAAAATCAATTAAGTAAGAAAAGTTCCTATATCCCCACTTCTCATCCTAGCATATTAAATTTTGAAAAATTGGTGTGTAAGGATTTATATAGATTACATAGGGATATTAGGAATAGACATCATTTATATTATGATTCAGAGACAAACTTAACTCAGTTAGAGAAGATCTGTTTGAATAAAGTGTTACATAATAAGGAGGTTCGTATCATGAAACCCGATAAGGGTGGAGGGATTGTTCTCTTTCAGACTGAAACATACATCTCGAGTATATATGACATTCTCCATCAAACTGAGGTTTATGAAACTGTTTCCATTAATCAGATCAACATTGGGCATCGTCGTATAGACTTGGCTATTGAAGAATATCTAATAGATAATAGGATCACTAATGAGACGTATGCTTACCTTAAGAATGATTATCCAGTATTGGCTAGAATTGTTGGGATCCCCAAGATACACAAATCATTGGACAAACCCCCTTTCAGACCAATAATCTCAGGATCTAAATCCAAAACATTTAATATAGGTAAATGGATTGACCATCAGCTTAAGCACATTTATGGGGTTATCCCACACATTATGAAAGACTCGTGGAGTTTTCTGGGAAAATTAACACAGGATTATTGGCAAACCAATCTTATTCTAGTGACCATAGATGTTGTGGACTTGTTTTCATGCATCCCTAGCAATGTAGGATTAGAATACTTTTCCAACAGTTTACGGAAGTATTCAGGATTTAGTTGGGACAAGATTTCTTTGTTATGTGATATGATGGGACTGGTGTTGGAACACAACTATATCACCTTTCAAGGGGAATACTTTAAACAAATAAAGGGAGTTGCTATGGGAGCTTCCTGTGCCCCGATTTTTGCAAATCTTGTGATGGTTGAATGGGAGGAAGAGACCTTATTCAAAAGCAACTATTATGCCGACATAAAATTTTATGCTATATATTTGGATGACATCTTTATTTTGTGGCAGGCTTCAGTTGAGAGGTTGCAAGAATTTATGACCTTCCTCAATAATTCATCTGTTTTTTTAAAATTCACCCACAACACTAGTGACCTCAATATACCTTATTTAGATGTTTTAGTTGGTTTGGATTCCTGTGGCTTTACATCCAAGCTCTATCGTAAACCTACCTTCTCTAATGATTATCTGTACTTTACTAGTAACCATCCACCACATATTTTTAAAAATATAGTTAAGGGGCAATGTATCCGCGCAGTAAGAATGTCGTCGACCGAAACCACCATGAGATCTGAATTAGAGACTATCAAAAACTTATTTCTTAACCGCGGTTATCCTGTTAATATGGTTCGGGATGTCACAGATTATGTGCTTAAAGAATGGGGGAACAAATATCCACCCCTGTTAGGCAAATATACAGCTAGGTTGGAAGGAAAAGATATTGAAAATAGATCATTTGGTAGAGCATGTATATTGACATACACCCCATACACGCATTTTATCCAAGACATTTTACGTCAACATTGGGATATCATTACAGCCTCAAATTTAGACCATATAGTGGGACCTTTACCTAGATTTGTGTATAAGACAGGTGCTAATTTGAAGAGAATTTTGGAGAACACCGGTAAAGATAGAGATAAAAAAGACATATACAAAGGCACCACTAAGTGTGGAAGATGCAAACAGTGTCACCACATTAATGTGGCCAAACATATCCGACTTAAAGATACTGATAATACATATATTAAGACTAGAACAGGGAACTGTAACACTAGTCAGGTGATTTATTTGGCTACGTGTGTGATTTGTTCTGCGTACTATATTGGCAAAACCGAAAGAAATTTGAAAAAACGTATTTACGAACATTATTATCGCATTCAGAAAAAAGACAACAAAAATGCTTTATATAGGCATATTTCTGAGTGTGGGGAAGAGCATTCATTTCGGTTTGCCATTATAGATCACATACAATGTACTGTCTTTGGAGGCAACTGGAAGATGCAGTTAGCTGCATTGGAGAGTAAGTGGCAGATTTTATTGGATGCCACTAGACCTCCTGGACTGAATGAATTTATCAGCATCAAACCCTTCTTGGTACTTTCTTAGTAAGGTTTTAGTATAGAAATGAGTTTATCAATATGAGGATAGTGATATTTTTTAACACATCTCTATATTTATAGTTAGTTTCATAATGTAATACTTTTATTAATAGAAGGTTGTGTGCAACCTTTTAACATTGGCAGTTTGCATTATTATTTTTTATGTCATATTTGTTATTTTTCTTATAAGCTATATGTTTTTATATGACATGTTTTGTTAACAATTGATGTATTGATATTAATATATTCATACATATATATATATTTATTCTGTTTCAGTTCATACAAGATAAACAGTGTATACATTGTATATTGAGTGTTTTATAAGTGGTTTTACTGAGCTACACCTTTAAAAGTTTTGGCGCTCTTTTTGAATTGCTCTGGCTATATATACTAGGATTTGTATTGTTTTAATGGTTCTGAAGAAGACTAGTGTATCTAGTTGAAAGCGCTTAACCTACTTTGTGGAATAAAAGGTTTTTTTGCCATTCTCTCGTGTACGAGTTTCCGTTGGTGGATCCTGGTCCATTTTTTACAATTTAGTTGTTGTTTCCTTTGGGAATTATTAATTTCTGTATGGTATATATTGAGTATTAAGCATGTGTGAGAGAGAGAGGGAAACAATAATAATAATAATAATAATAATAATAATAATAATAATAATAATAATAATAATAATGTAGAGCATCAGATTAGATTTTGGTGTTTAAGGCAGCCAACATAACTACTCACATTCTTCTTCTTTCAGCTGCTCCCATTAGGGGTCGCCACACAGCAGATAATCTGTTTCCATTTCTTCCTGTCCTCTGCATCTTGCTCTGTCACACCAACCACCTGCATGTCCTCTCTCACCACATCTATAAACCTTATCTTACGCCTTCCTCTTTTCCTCAGAATAAAACAATATGATGACCCAGAAGGCAAAACAATAAAGCACAGAATAGTGCTGCCACTTCCTCTTTTCCTGTTACCTGGCAGCTTCATCCTTAGCATTTTTTTCCCAATATACTCTGCATCCCTCCTCAGCACATGTCCAAACCAACGTAATCTTGCCTCTCTGGCTTTGCCTCTAAACCTTCCAACCTGGGCTGACCCTCTAATGTACTTATTTCTAATCCTGTCCACCCTCGACACACCCAGTGCAAATCTTAACATCTTTAACTCTGCCACGTCCAGCTTTGACTCCTGGCTTTTTGTCAATGCCACTGTCTCCAACCCATATAACATAGCTGGTCTCACTACCCTCTTGTGGACCTTCCCTTTCACTCTTACTGGTACTCGTCTGTCACAAATCACTCCTGACACTCTTCTCCACCCACTCCATCCTGCCTGTACTCTCTTCTTCACCTCTCTTCCACACTCACCATTACTCTGAACTGTTGATCCCAAGTATTTAAATTCATCCACCTTCGCCACTTCTACTCCCTGCATCTTCACCATTCATCTATACTCCCTCTCATTCACACACATTTATTCTGTCATAGTCCTGCTGACCTCCATTCCTCTTCTGTCTAGAGAATATCTCTACCTCTCCAGGTTCTCCTCCACCTGTTCCCTACTCTCACTACAGATCACAATGTCATCTGCAAACATCAGCAACTACTCACATTATGGAATGAAATAAAATATTATTAGTAAAAATAGAATAATTAATTTTACGACACATCTCTAATAATTCATTTTACGACGAATCTCGTCAAAGTCAAATGGCTCTCCATGAAGTACCCAGCTAAGGAAAGTGTTAGAATCCCGGCCAGTGGCAATAAAAGTATGCACTGCCTGCTGCTAACAAGAAGGTAAAATACTTCACAAAGACACCTCTTACAGCCTTCACTGAAAAGTGTTCTGCAACAGTTTTGCTTTGTGGTTTTATGTCCTTCACCGAAAACTTGCACCTGAATCACAGACATTAGGTTTCTGAAACTTAAAGCACCTGGACATAAAGAAGTAGGAAAAGAAAATCTTTTAGAGAATGAGCCAGAACCTTCTAACCAATGAAGGTTAAAAACTAAAACAAAATAGTATCACTTCACTAGTGTGGTTGTAGCCCACAGACACAGATTACTGCTTAACTTTCAAAGGGTACCTTTAGGAAGCACACCTACCTTGAATATTATTAAGGTAAAGCAAATGAACCTTACAGGGGGCTAATCTAACAATATAAATTTTAGTTAATGTCTTAGCTACTAATCTACACCATGGCTTAGTTCCAACTTCAGATAATTAGCAATCCATAAATGAGGCAGCAATTAATTTACCTTTGAGTAGTTTGTATGAAACAGAATACAGTGACAGTGATTTCAAACAATCCCCATAGGAGAGATGGTGAAGACCTTGAATGTTCCTTGTGGTTTCTTTAAACCTAGCTAAATTTCCCATTCCAAACTGTGTACCTTGTGTCTATGAGGTAAATATCTTAAACAGTATGCTAACCCCTGACTTTCCACTTCTTTTCGAGAGTTTTGGTAAAAGGCAAAAATAAACTGATTGTTTACTAAATATAACTGTAATTCACTTAAAAAGTTAAAATAAAAGAAAGTTTGCATCAAAAGCATTTTTGAGCAAATAACAAGTATGACATTACAATGCCTAACATTGCTAATTGAGAAATCCACGATAATTTACCAGAAAGGTTAGCAATTATACAAGGAGGAGGCAGAATATAAGGCAAAATCGGGGACATTCTACAAAATCAGGGAACTTGAGAAGTATGTTTGTCTTCATAGCATCAGTTATTTAATGTATGTTGGTTTTGTTAACAGAAATGGTCTGTCTGGAGAAAAGGTGGTGCATTAAACTTAAATAATGACAATAATTAGTGTTATGGACTTTATTTCAGAAAATATATATTAATTCACATTAATAAAACTTTGCCAGGATCTCCTTGTGTTCTGACTGAGTGTACTTCTCAAACAATCTGGAAATATAGAGCTGATAAATATTTTTTGGCACTTGTTAACTATTCAACATTGAATAAAACAATAATTGAATTCAGTTCACAATACAGTTGGAATAAATTGCATTTATTTAAACTGTATTTGTTTTAATATTGTTACACACTCAAGTGTGCTAGCTTGCACTGCACAGTGTGCACTTAAATTGTTTTTACTGCTGTTTTAGCTGCTTTTCTGTAAAAAAAAAAAAATTCTAATCTTGTTTCCTGCCTTTCCTGTAACTAGTTTAGTCCAGATAGATATTTGCTTTATCCAGGATTGTTTGTAAGCTTCTGATGTCCCCAAGCCTTTCTGTGTTGGAGGGAAGCCTTTGAGCTTATCAGTGGGACTGTGGGACACCGTGGTGTGGGAATACCCGATGTTATTAGACAGTAGACTCTGCCAGTATAGCCTTGCACCAGTCTGGGGACACACACACTAACAAACAGATGTTCCTTTTGCAAGAAACAGATACTTCAGTGATGCAAAAGTAGTTGCACAGTATTTGTGTAGACTCTTTATTAACACAGCTTTTTGTCTTTAAGTTTAACTAACTCATTATATGTCTGCTGTCACTGTCTGCAGGTACTTTATTTATTAATACTGTTATTATGGAAGACAGGAATAACGGTGTCCGTGTTAACGATAATGAGAGTTTTGGCAGCCCAACTACACGGTCAGATAGGTCTACCCCACTAAAGAAGCGAAAACGAAACATCTGTTATTATAATGCAGAGTGGGAAAGGGAATTTTCATGGATACAAAAATGCACAGAAGATACAAAAACTAGATGCAAGCTTTGTGCAACATCATTCACTGTTGTATATGATGGAAAAAAAGCAGTTACAGCACACCAAAGCACCAAAAAGCATACTACTTGTTCCCAAGCTAGTGCGTCATCTCAACAACTGAAGACATTTTTCACATCGCCAAACAGTACGGCATCTCACAAAGTATCCCTAGCGGAAATTGCTGAAGTGTATCATGGAATTAGACATCATATTTCATATAATGCACAGGACTGTGGTATCAAAGTTATGAAGTCTATAATTGATGACTCGGAAATCATTAAGAAGATGACCTGCGGCCAAACAAAAGTTTCCGCCATAGTCAACAATGTTTTGTACCCATTTTCACTAGAAGTCATCCTTGATAAGCTACATGCTGGTTTGCCATTTTCCATTGCTACTGATGCATCTAACAAAGGGAACCATAAATTCTATCCGGTTGGTGTTCAGGTCTTCACCCCGCAGAATGGAATTTCTTTCTGTGTTATTGACTTTTACGAGGCTGCATTTGAAGACTCTAAGTCCATTAAGAATCAACTCTGTTGTGTTTTAACAGAATGTAAATTGTCTTGGCAAAATGTTACTGCTTATGCCGCAGATAATGCATCGGTAAACTATGGCAAAAAAACAACTCCGTTTATCAGAAGTTAGTTTCAGAGGAGAATCTTAAAATTATTGCAGCACACTGCAATTACCACATTATGCATTACTGTGTGAAAAATGCTTTAAAGGTCATGTCATTTGATGTTGAAAATTTTGTCATGAAAGTGTTTGCTGAATTCAGTAACTCTGCATTGAGGCGAGCAGAACTGAAGAGCTGCTTTGATTTCTATGAGTCTGAATACCACGAGATAATCAGACATGTTCCAACCCGCTGGTTGAGTTTGTTCAAGGTTCTTGACCGAATTTTGCTGTGTTGGATGCCTTTCAAAACGTATTTCTTGACTCAAGGAGAAGCTGATTGTCCGAAAGTGATATGGAAAATGTTGAAGGACCAGGAAAACGAACTGGAACCAGACGACAGCCCAACAAAGTCGGAGCTGTATCTATATTTTACATACTTCTTTATGTCATCCTTTCAAGAGACAATTTTAAAGCTTGAGAACAAATCAACAACAGCTTGTGAACTGTACGGTATAATGGAACCGTTTAAGCTGTCTCTGCAGCATAGGACTGATGATAAATTTTTTGGTATGAAGGTAGCATTTGCTCTGTGCAAAAGTTATCTACCACAGCAGTTCATTGAGAAGTTCATAACTGAAGCCCTGAATGTGTACAAGCGAGCAATGACATATTTGAACAAATGGTTTGCATTCGAACATTCCCCATATCTTCACTTCAAGTTATTGTCTTTGACCAGTGTCACAAGATCGCCTTCGCTTGATGAAGTGATTGATATTTTGGATGCAAACGCCTCTATCCATCCCCCGTCCATCCGACAGCCTGCACGATGAAGTGCGAGCTCTTAGTGAAGTGTTCAACGTTATCCATAGCTGTGCAAGCACAGCTGAGGCTTGGTGTAAGTTTTTCTAGCACGAGTCTGCACCAAATATGTTGAAACTTGTTCAGCACATTCTGTCTGTTTCAGTCTCGAATGCATCCATTGAGTGTGTGTTTAGCATTATGAATAACATTTGGATGGATGAACGAAACAGACTTATGCCAGAATCAGTTAAAAGGGAACTGTCAGTTTTCTTTAACCTGCCATATTCCTGCACCGAGTTTAAGTCTGTTATTTCACAGAACAAGCGCCTGATCAGGGCTGCTCAGTCGGACTCCAAATACCACAAATGTGGAACTTCAACTGAACTATGCACTATTCCTAACAGACTCTAAAAATGGACACTCCTACACACAGTGCACAAACTGTGACCACATTCCAACTATGAATGTACAGTACAAGTGCATGCAAAGTATGGCTGTATAACTCCCTGACCATCACCACAGACCAGAGCTGCTCCACAAGAGTTCAGACAGAATGAAAGAACAGGTCTTTGGGAGCATAATCTGTTGTCCACCCTCTCAGTCCATATAGGTGAGGGATGCTCTCAAGTCACAAAGTTTGAAAGTTATGATCAAAAAAATTCCACAGACACAGTGGCACAGAGTGACAGAGGATAAGACTGTTTCAAACCCTCAGGTCTGCACAGTTCAGTCCCATCCACTGGTTACTGTATAAAGTTTGAATGTTCTGAGTGAGCTTTTTTTGTCTACTTCAGTCTGTTCCTGCCTTCCAAAAATAAATTAGCTGATTGACTATTTTAGTCTCTGTATATATTTAATTGTCCTTGCTCTTGTGGCCTGGGTCATGGTTGAAAAGGGTCAAAGGACCAGTTCATTTACTCAGCAAATGAATATTGCACAGAAGTTAGCCTACTCCAATGCAAATATTAGGCTGCATAATTGACAGATTTCTAACAACATTTATTTACATCAGGAAGCAGCAAACACAGCAAAGCAGGCCAAACTGAACTGAGTCTAATGGATTTGTTGTCAAGTCTGAATAGCTTTTCCTACAAGTTTGCAAAGGACAACTGGCCATTTTATGAATGACCAAATGTCTTTGCCCAACACGATTCAGTTTCTGAATGAAAATTCGGCAAACTGAGCTGTGTGAAGGAAGGAGGAGGTACAATGAGAAACAAGTAGAAGGATGGAGGAGGTTACTAGGGAGCAAGAGGAGGATTTAAAGAGTGAGAGTGAAAAAAAAAGACATCTAACATGGCACTTGACCACCAGTGGAATCTGGGGAGATGCTTTAGACACTGATTAATGTGAATGAACAACTCGTAAGAAGCCAATGTTTGAGTTGCTTATTTACATTTTTTACAGGACATTGCTCATGTACAAGGAACACTTTTTAAAATATTAGCGATGTTAACCTGAGAAGTTGACAAAATAACTGGATGTGTGAGCTGCACCTATCTCTTTGGCATGTACTTGACCAAACACATACAACAGCTGGAACATATTTAAAGCTTCCTTACTAGAAGAATCCAGTGTCTAAGCACATTGTCTTATACAAATCTCCTTAAAGCCCTATCACTATACCAGGTCTCCTACAGGTTACTGAGAGAGAATGTCTGGTATACAAGGCATCCTTGGATCCAGCACTGATTGATGGACCTTTTGGACAGCCATAAAACAAACAGTATCAGAACCATTATATCCAAAGATTTAAATGTTGCTTGTGACATAAATAGGCCATGTGATGTTGATGAGACACAATTGTGTCTCAGAGAGGGTCCCCATGCACTGGAACAAGCTTCCCATCCATGTGAAGCAGAGTCCATCCCTAGGCTAGCCCTATTTAAGCATAACGTTGAGTCTTTGAACAATAGGTGGGAAATTGGAAATCACCCTGTTGTCATTGCTAATGCGCAATGCCACTTATCTGTTTTTTTCTGGACTATCCACACAAATCAAATCAATTTTCTGCTCTGGACTGGTAGTCAGGAAATTGGGAAAACACTCTACAAACTCCATTTTTCTGTTTCACAAAAAGAAATAGACTATCAGTGTTTGTTACAATTGGCTGATTTACTATGCTTTTTTACAGAAAAGCATAGTAAATCGGCTGAAAGCAGGCATCCGGAACAGAAAAAGAGGGCGTTCCCATCAGCTGATGTCACCGTGATGTCACAAAATGGGCGTGGCATTGATGAGAGAGCAGGTGGGAATGAGTGGAGTTATGGGTGATGTGTGGGGCGTGACCTTAGTCCGGTTTTAGCCACAAAGAAATCTGGCAACCCTACTTATAATGCCAGAACACTTCATGTACTTGGAAATAAACTGTTTGTGGCTGACGTCTAGAAATCCAATAACTGAGCAGACGTGATTTGAAACTGAACAAAACATTGCTACATATGTAGTGAGTATCTTGGCGAATCAATCAGTAATTCCTAAAAATCTAGAAAGACTAAAACAAGCTACTAAATAAGGCAATGAATTACAAATGGTCACTAATTATGTAAGAAAAGGCATGGCCTAACCAAGGGGCACAGACAAAACATCTGATCTACAAATATTATACAAATGTAAATACTATTACCGTCAGATCACAACTGGATGAGCACAAGGGTTTGCTGTTGTAGAAAGACAGAATTTTTGTAAGTTTTTCACAAATTGTCAAAGTCTTTAAACAATATATGCAAAGGACTTCAAAGCATGACAAAGTGTCATAAGAAGAAAAATGTCGGTATACTGGGTCAGTATCAGCACAGACATTGCAAAACTTCTGTCTGCATAGTAGTTCTGCATAGTGCATAAAGCATCCCAGAGGAAATGACCAACTACATTACCACAAGGTTCCTGTAAAGGAATATAGTTGCAGACATGAATGAGTTCAAAGGAAAGATCCACCTTATGATATTAAACTATTAATCCTGGGACCTATAAATTATTCCTAGGTTTAAGACAGTATTTATCAGATACAGCATGTATATGGAATTAAACCCAAAAAATAAAACACAGGTTTGTAGAAACAGAGTAATACACATTTACTGAGGATTATGGCTTCATGCAAACTGCACCAAGTCCTCACCACACACTGACCAATGGAGATGCAGAAAGAACAATCCAAACTCACTACACCAAGTTCTCACCACCCGCTGACCAACAGAGCTGCAGAAAGAACAATCCAAACTCACTACACCAAGTCCTCACCACCCACTGACCAAAAGAGCTGCAGAAAGAACAATCCAAACTCACTACACCAAGTCCTCACCATCCACTGACCAAAAGAGCTGCAGAAAGAAAAAGCCAAGCTCACCACACCAAGTCCTCACCACCCACTGACCAACAGAGCTGCAGAAAGAACAATCCAAACTCACTACACCAAGTCCTCACCACTCACTGACCAACAGAGCTGCAGAAAGAACAATCCAAACTTACTACACCAAGTCCTCACCACCCACTGACCAACAGAGCTGGAGAAAGAACAATCCAAACTCACTACACCAAGTCCTCACCACCCACTGACCAACAGAGCCGCAGAAAGAACAATCCAAACTCACTACACCAAGTCCTCACCACCCACTGACCAGCAGAGCATCTAAATTCACTGCACCAAGTTCTCATCACCCACTGACCAACAGAGCTGTAGAAAGAACAATCCAAATTCACTACATCAAGTCCTCACCACCCACTGACCAACAGAGCTGCAGAAAGAACAATCCAAACTCACTACACCAAGCCCACAACACCCACTGACCAACAGAGCTGCAGAAAGAATAATCCAAACTCACTACACCAAGTCCTCACCACCCACTGACCAACAGAGCTGCAGAAAGAACAATCCAAACTCACTACACCAAGTCTTCACCACCCACTGACCAACAGAGCTGCAGAAAGAACAATCCAAACGCCTAGCACCTCAGCATTTTACCTTCAAGGGATATCAACATATCAAATTCTGAAGCTTCAATATACTGAACAATTAAACAATTAAACAATTGTGTGTCTAGACATCCCACTTTTAAAGTGACCTTTGCATATTATACATAAACCAGGGAGACCGATTGTTGCTGGCATTGGTTCTTACCTGGAAAATGTGGGAGCATTATTGGACTCTTTACTTAAAATGCATTTGAGTTCCGTACCAGCCCACATAAAGAACACACAAGAGCTTTGTGTTCTAATGCAGAACATGGTGTGGAGAAAAGAATATTTTTGGGCCACTTTGGAAATTTTTTCTTTGTATATGAATATTACAGCAGGTAAAGGTCTTGAAACTATGGCATCAATACTGGATGAAGGGCCTTGCAGTGCCTACAGTTTGGAGTTGTTTGAGTTTTGTTTAACACACAGCTATTTTAGTTTTAACAAGGAATATTATTTGCAGACAAGGGGCACTGTTATGGGGGCTCCTTTTGCTCCTTCGTATGCTGTTTTGTACATGGGGAAGTTTGAAAAGAGGTTTGTGTACAGCCATATTTATTACAAAGAGAAGGTGATGTTATATAGGCAATACACAGATAATTTGATTTTCATATGTAAGGGACCTCTGAGTTTGAGAAAATTGTGGGGGACTTGAATTCTAACAGTCATGGTTTACAGTTTTGTTGTCACACAGACTTCAGTACCATTAGTTTTCTGGATGTCCAATTTTTTTGTGAATGAGATGGGAGTTATTGAATATGTTCCATTTAGGAAGAGTACTGCTGTGAATATTTTTTTGCATGCTACCAGCATGCACCTTGAACATCTCATTAAGTCATTGCGTTATGGTGAATTTAGAAGAATATGGATGAATACTTCAGAGATGGCTTCTAAAGAGAAATCTCTGGCTGAAGTAAAGGAGAGATAATCAGCCAGAGGGTGTTCTAGATCTATTCTTAATGAAGCAAAGAATAAATTGTTGAATAATGTGATAAGTAGGGAACAATTGCATGAGAATAGTAAGTTTGGACATCAAATTCAATTTACTTCAAGAGAGGAGGGGACAAAAAATAAAATATTTTATGTTACTAGGTTTAGTCCCTTTTCAGACATACTTAGGTGGTTACAAGGTTATGGCCAATAACAGCTGATGATAAACTCAGCATTTTATTTCCACAAAATGTGACTTTTTCTTTTCGTAGATTTTTAAACCTAAAAGAATTGTTGAACTACCCAATTTCCAATCAGACCAGAATAGTTCATTAGGGTCTTTTCCTTGTGGGAGATGCAGTGTGTGCCATAGAATCAGAAATGTATCTAATAATATGATCAATGGGCACAGATTTGTCTCTCAAGCAAGGTTTAATTGTTAATCATGTGGTGTTATATACATTCTGGGTTGTGGGTGTGATGAGGTTAGATGGTATATACGTCAAACCAAAGGAAAAGTTAAGATTAGAATTTTGGAACATTTGGGAAATATTATAAGGGGTAATATAGATTTCCATCCAGTGGCAGAACATTTTATTGAAGACCATTTGGGAAATTTTGATTCCTTGTTTTTTAGTGTATTAGTTCAACCTGGAGACAACTTTCATTTATAGTTTTGGAACCTTGGTCCCACATGAATTAAATCAGGATGTGGTGTTAAAGTTTTGAAGAAATTTCATTGATAATATGTCCATATATATATATATGTGTGTGTGTGTGTGTGTGTGTGTGTGTGTGTGTGTGTGTGTGTGTGTATGTGTGTGTATTTTCATATGACTGCATACATACATTATGAGAAGCTGGTGGTGTATTTTTTATGTAAACTATGTTGAATTTTTTTGATGATGTTGCTGCAGAATTTATTGTAATTTTGTTGTAATTTTGCTACTGCTGAAGTTATATAGCAAATGTATTAGTTCTTCATGATTAAGGGATGTGTTTATGTATAATGTGCACTGCTCACTTTAAAAGTGGGATGTACAGACAAATTTTGAAACACAATTGTTTAATTATTTAGTATATTTAGGCTTTAGAATTTGATATGTTGATATCCCTTGAAGACGAAATGCCGAGGGAGGTACCAGGATTAAAGCTGTTTGGTACTCCAAATCTGTGCATGCCTTTTGGATTTATTAGGTTTTTGTGTTATGTGGAATTAAATCTGCATCATAACTCTCTAGTCATGGGACTTGTGCTTTTATTGAGTTCCTCAGGCTAAAAGCATAACCCAGTATGTTATTATCTGAGTACTGTGCCTCCTTAAATGGGATCACATAGAACTGCATGTGTGTTGGCATGGTAACAGCAGTGCTGTACATGACTTGCAAGTACAGGAAATACAAATGGGTAATGTTCAGATTGGTCTAACTACAAAATGTTTAGCCACTAAAGTAAATTAATAAAAAAGAAAAAAGAAAAAAAAAACAAGAAAAAACAGGGGAGGCATAAATAATATACTAGCTTTGGACACTGTGAAGTGAATTGTCCTCAGAAAATAAAAACAACTTATTGCAGTGAGGGCCAGATCCAGCACAAAACAATCTAGCCAGCTGCTAAGTGCCTGACTAGCTGGGGGGCCAAGCAAGACTATACTACATTATTTATTTATTTTTTAAAGTCCATTGCTGTTAAAAAAAAAAAAAAAAACAGCCTGTTTCTTCTAAAGGAGGTTTGTAAAACAAGTTGATTGCAATTTCATGTCATCAAAATACTTCCCTATATTTTTCACTTCCAATTTCCTGCCACCACATCATCGCACATAGTATGCCAAAAGCATGTACAATTTGAAAGTCAGAGACCTGGAAGTGGTTTTGCAACATTACAGAGTTTGGGCTAGGGTAATCCGTGCTTGTTTAGAGAGGGATTTCCTGTGTCTGTATAGTGTTCCCATTTTTATGGATTTTCTGATAGTTTTTGAAAAATGGACATCAAAGAGTAGATTTTTGTCAATTTCAATGCCTAGGAGTTTGGTAAGGTCGGAGGAGATAGTGAAGGGTAGAGGAGTAGATATGGTTTTGCTGGGCGTGTAAAGTAGCAATTTACTTTTGTTAGGGTTTAGGATAAGTTGGATCTGAGTGATCCATCTTTCCACAGAGCTAAAGGATTCCTGGGTGAGTTGTTGTAGAGTGGCAAGTGATGGAGCAGAACAGATAAGAGTTGAATCATCAGCGTATTATATAAGTGAATCATGCTGTGTGGTGGTATGGAGATTATTGGTAAATATGGAGAAAAACAGTGGGCCTAATATTGAGCCTTGTAGTACGCCTATGGTAGTTGGGAGTAAGGGAGATAATACACCTTGCCATTGGGCAGGTTGCTGCCTTTCTGACAAATAGCTTTTAAACCAGGCTATGGTGGAAGGGTCAAAGGATAGGGAGGCCAGGGTGTCTAGTAATAAGCAATGTGAGCCATATCAAATGCTTTGCAGTAGGGTGTCTAGTAGTAAGGAATGTTAGCCATATCAAATGCTTTGGAGAAGTCTAAAAATATTGCAGATACAAAGTTGTTATTATTTCTGTGTTGATTGACCAGAATGGTGAAAGAGAGCAGAGCTGTTGTTGTGCTATGGTGTTGCCAGAAGCTGTGCTGTGTGGGGAAGAGGAGATTATGTGAGTTTAGGAACTGCATTACTTGAGAATTTATACATTTCTCGAGTATTTTAGATAAGGGAGCTAGAATGGCAATGAGGTTTCTGCCTTTGTGAAGTGGAATAATATATGATACCTACCATAGTTGTGGGATATATGCTTCTTGTATGGAGCAGTTGATAAGAATAGAAATAAGGTAGGATAAGGATTCAGCAGCTATTTTTAGGATGTTGGCTGGTAGATTGTCAGCAGCAAGGGTGGTAGGTTTCAGTTTTAGGAGGAGTTTTTAATTGTGGAGGTAGGAACGGGTGAGAGATTAAAGGACGGGATGTTGTCAGGGCATTTGGTTGTGTTATATGTAGGGTTGTTCTTGGATAGTTGGAAAGATAGTGTTAAAATAGATTCTGTGAAATGGTGATTAAATTGGGAGGCAATGTCCTTATTGTCATTGGTGGAGTTGGGAGTGGGCATGGTAGTTTTGCCTGGTTTTAGAAGGGAGTTGATGGCATGCCAAAACTTTAAGTGTCAGTTTTGAATACTGAGGAAGTAATTTTGTTTGTCGAGTTTAGTTTGTCTCTTGGTCTGATTTCTAAGTTGTAGGTAGATTTGTTTGGCTGGGTTAGTATTGTCCTTCTTCCAGGTTTTCCAAGCCTTGTCTCTAGACTTTAGTAGGGCTCTAGTTTCCCTAGTTAGCCATGGTGCATAGTTTACCTTGGCTCTAATTTTCCTAATGGTTGCAAATCTATGAAGGACATTGGTGAGAATACTGTTAAACTAGTCAACGGCCTGGTCTAATTC